>NW_006775864.1:666071-679993 GCF_000442215.2 Lipotes vexillifer
TTTTGTGGTACACGGGCCTCTCACTGCTGTGGCCTCTCCCGTTGCGGAGCACAGGCTCCGGACGCGCAGGCTCAACGGCCATGGCTCACGGGCGCAGCCGCTCTGCGGCATGTGGGATCTTCCCGGACCAGGGCACGAACCCGCGTCCCCTGCATCGGCAGGCGGACCCTCAACCACCGCGCCACCAGGGAAGCCTGAGGCTTTCTTTTAAATCTCTTCATTGTGTGTCAGTCACAGTGATAGGTTAATATGACAAAAAGTTCTCAGGTGGTTTTCGAACTTTAAATCAAGAAAGGGAGACGAAAGCTGTAAGAGGTCTGGTGAGGCCCATGCAGCAGACAGAACCAAGCAAGGGAAGGCAGGACCCCAAGTAAAATCAAGATAGCCTTAGATCTAGAACAGGCAGCTCCATCACATATGGAGCCTCCAAAATGGTACCCCAGATGGAAATACACCCACCTTCAAACATTTTTAAACACCTGCCTAAACAATATTTTAAACACACTGCCCTTTTGGTGCTTTAAAAAGCACTGCCTCTGTTGTGCAATTTCCCTGCTCAAAAACTCCGCAACGGGAGAGGCCACAACAGTGAGAGGCCCGCGTACCGAAAAAAAAAACAACAACAAACAAACAAAAAACCTGAGAATGGCTTCACATTGTCTATGGTTAGGGACTGTTGTTTGGTTTCCTCTGTCATTTGGGGTCTGAAACTCGTCTAGTCCATAAAAATCAGCTTGTGCAGCAGGCAGGTGGAAAAAACCAAACAAACAAAACCTTGGGAAATCCAGTTAAATCAGCACAAAGTACAAGAAGAACCTCACACTTATTCACTAGGAATTCCTCCCTTCTGGCTAAACTTAAAGCCACTGTGCCTGAGTGTCTATCTTTCCAAACCCTAGGTTTTTTCAGTTTGCTGGCTCACCTTTCATTCCTTCTGAGTAAATCAGTTTCCATTTTAGAAGATTCCTGGCAATTTTAGCAGGAGAATCTCATATAGCAGCAAATCTCTCTTTTTATCTTTTCTCTTGGTCTAATTGATGCAACCAAGAAAGTTCAATAATAAACTGTACCAATACGACATGTTTTCTAAACTGGCAAATATTGGAGTCCTATTTCTGGGACAGACTTAAAGTAGAAGCAAAGCTCATCAATGCCCAATGCAAGTGAGTGCCGTGTAACAGCATTTGTCTCATTTATGACGAGTGAGAAAATAACTTTGAATAAAAGTATACCTGTGGATGAATTTCTCAAAAATCTCTTCGTTGTATTTATGTACAGAGGAGGTCAGTAGGGCTGACCTCCTCTCACATAATCATTAATCTCATATCCTGTTTCTACGCACATTTTTGAACAAAATCATCATTAAAAAGTGAGACTATTCAGGAACTTGCTAGATCTTCATCGTTATCATCATTACTGTTATTTTTCCTTTTTTGATTTATGTGCATATATTCTATTTTCTTTTCACTGGAACCATATTTTCCCCTTCTGCTTCTAAGCTCACTTGGTGTATCTCCAGGTTTCAGGGCTAAGACAAGGCAGCATGCTTTTGAGAGGTTACCTGATACCCTAGCTGATCCAGGCAGCAGGACAGGCACGTGAGAATAGGAAGTTTATTAGCACCCTGTTGCGGAGAGTACAGAGTAGAATCCGACATATTCTGTTCTCAGTATTTAAAAGACTGTAAAATAATAGTGGACATTTTGCCAATGTTTCCTCTTGCTCCAACCCAGTCTGCTTGCTCTCTATATCTGGGGCATCCCATCATCATGAAATCTCCCTTCACAACACCAGTGTTTATTCACCCTACAATTTCCTCATTGCCCCCTATGTTGGAACTCATGCTTCCTATTTCCTGTGTCTTCTCCATTTTGATCCACTCCCTCATTTGGGTGTAGCACATTCTCGGGATATTCCAGGGATAGTTTCTTGATCCTTCTCCCTAGAAATTAGAAGAACACTCTTACTCCCCAATGTTCTGAAATTTCACACCATGCCTTAGAATAGGTCTGTTTTCATCTGTTTGGTAGGTGCTCACTTTCACACTGGCTACTCCTCAAATTTCTTTTTATTTTTCTATTTGTGATTTTGTCTCTTCTGATTTCTCTGTTTTCTTCTTCCTCCTAGAATGACTTTTCATCCTGGTTTTAAATCAAAGAGCTCTTTTTTGTTCTTCAAAAGTTCCATTTTAATAGCATACTATTATTACTTCATATATGCAAAATCTTTTCTTGTCTCTCAAGGATAATAACATTTTTTTCCCTTTCCCTCAGTTTTTAAGTTCCTTTATTCTGTTCATTTTCCTCACTTTTTTGTCCTCTAATCTCCTCAGCTTCCCTCAGATTCCTAATAATTATTAGCTATGTGTTTGTTATTAAGAATGAGAGGGTCTTGGATTTTCCTGGTGGTGCAGTGGTTAAGACTCCGCAGTTCCACTGCAGGCGACACAAGTTTGATCCCTGGTTGGGGAAGTTCTGCATGCTATGCAGTGGGGAAAAAAATACCAAAAAAAAAAAAGTGAGAAGGTCTTGTTGACCTTGAACTTCACTCTTGGTTAGAGTGGCCATATGTCCTGTATGCCCAGTATAGTCCCATTTTACTTCTTTTGCCTGCATATAATTATAAACAGCTCTCCCTTTTATTCTCAGTAGTGTCCTGGTTTGAATATGTCTATATATTTATCATATATATTTATGAATGTACATGGGTACATAAATATATTCTAGCTTTAGTGGACTTTCAGGCGGGAGAAGTTAGATGCCAATGTTTACTCAGCATCCTAACCAGGAAGTCTCTTATTCATTTTTAATACCCTGGTTTAATACCATAGAACCAATAGTTTTTCAAAACATGTATTTTTAAAATTCATTAAAATGTTCAAATTTTCATATCAATTAATATTTCCCTTTTTGTTTAAAGGATGTAATCATTCTTAAAGTGGTTATTGCTGACTCTCTATAAGGTAATATGATAGATGCTTTCATCTGTAGTAGTATTCCATCTATTCCTCCCTTTGTATTGTATTTGTAATCCAATACAAAATTAGTATTCCAATTTTGAAGACATGTGAACTGAGACACAAACAGGTTTTAAAATTTTCCAAACAGCTAATGAGTGTTTAAACATCTTATCATCCATGGGTGCATCTATAACAGAATTTACAAAAAGCTGTTTACATAAAAGAATGAGGTTTGAATTAGACCAGCAATTAGAGAATGAGAGGCTTCCATATCTTTTAGTGGCATAAATTTATACTTTTTCCTTTTTAATAGATTGAAACATTCTATAAACCCTTGGTTCTTATAACTAAAATAATATAAATGATTATTGCTATTATTTTTTTATTTTTTTTTTTTTTATGTTGGGGGTAGAAGTTTATTAATTAATTAATTAATTTTTGCTGTATTGGGTCTTCGTTTCTGTGCGAGGGCTTTCCTTAGTTGTGGCAAGCGGGGGCCACTCCTCACCGCGGTGCACGGGCCTCTCACTATTGCAGCCTCTCTTGTTGCGGAGCACAGGCTCCAGACGCGCAGGCTCAGCAGCCGTGGCTCATGGGCCCAGTTGCTCTGCGGCATGTGGGATCCTCCCAGACCAGGGCTCGAACCCGTGTCCCCTGCATTAGCAGGCAGATTCTCAACCACTGCGCCACCAGGGAAGCCCGATTATTACTATTACTATTTAACGTTTTTCTTCCCCTATTCCTAATTTCTGATTAACTAGAATCTAGGCTGTGAGCTGGGATGTCTATCTTGTTCGCTCCTAAATCCAGCAGTGTCTGGTATATAGTTGGCACTAATTAATGCACTGTTCCAAACAGACCTATGCCACTCTGGCTTTTTAGTAGATATAAGTAGCCACCATTAGTTAGAGATAGATGAGTAGGTCTGAGTAACTTCTCCATCAGTCTCAGTACTGTATAAGAAACGTGTGTGATACAAAAGTCTGCCTCACCTACAATTAGAAGGCAAATGTTTATTAGCAATAGGCTCAAAAGTTGCCTATACAACCTGTTCTGTCAATTTGAAAATCCAAGCTCTCTGTCCCTTTAGTTTTTCCAACTACTCCTTGTGTGGATGCTTCTCCTATAGCAAATATGAAAACATTCTAGAAGCAGGATTGAGTCTACTTTATAAGTGGGATCAGGCAACCAGAATCCTCTAATTCAATGGATGAAAAAGAACCTAGCCATAAATCACCTATGAAAAGCAAAAGGTAAAGGGCTCCCTATATTTCTTTATCCTTTTGCTGCAAGAGTCAGGGGGAATCTTTAAATATTTTAGCCGATTTAGGTGAACATCAGTAATCTCACCAATAAAAACCCATTCCCCAAATTGTAACTAAAATTAAGTTAATTTATGCTAATTAACAAAACATGAGGTCTTGAGTGGTGATAAATGCAATGTATGCACTTGTATCCACTTCTGAAATCTTGTTTTTTCTTGAAATGCTAGCCAACAACCCACAGACTGTGTGTTTTTGCTTAGAGCAATCCTGTGCCAACTCTTGAGTATAAAATAACTAATACACATGTAATTATATCAAACTGTCCTTGTGGATGTATTTTAAAGGTAAGCTACAGACCACAAAACGTATGAATTGAATAACTATCCAGGTTGCCTACCAAGTATTTGTGAAAGGAAGTTTGTCAACATAAGTTGTAAATTTGGAAAACATTTGCAAAATATGGTTACTTTAACATTGTTAGTATGTTGGTTAATTGCTGAAAAGCACAGCATTATGTCCTAGTAATAGTTATCATCAGTGATGTTCCTGTGTCTACTAATCATACTCCTGGATCACTCTTGCTGGTTATTAACTGCAGTTCCAGGCCACTGTGGACACCATTTTCCTTTACATTTTGTTTTTGTTCCTTTCTTCTTTCTGGTGTCCGTATTTTCACAGCCTTCTCCCAAAGTTCTCCCTTGGATAGGAGAAAAGAGATCTGATATGACGTTAACATATTACTGTAATATGCTACCTCTCCCAGTGGTATTTCCATTTCAAAGAGAATAGCAAGAGGATTCAAAATATGAAGAAGATATTTTCAAACAGAGCATTTTTAAATGCGAAGTCATTTCTGCCTATGTATACAGAAAACAATAGCCCAAGTGATTTTTAAAGGCCTTCCCACGTGTTTTTGTTTGAGAGCTGGCAAGCCCTATTTCTATTACTAATTACTCTTATTTTTGCTTCAACATCTACTTTATACCAGATTGTTTTTTCCTAGTTATCTCATTCCATAGACAAACACTAGAGGAAGATGAGATCAGAGAAAAAAATCAAATTAAATATTACATGGAAACAAAATATAAAGGAACACATTATGCAATAGAATATTTACTCTGGGAAGAAAATCATCTATTATCGATCATATTTCCACCACCTCTACTCTCTTAGAGTTCTATCTTCCCTTTGAAAATTCTAGATTCTATTTACTGAAAGATTCAGTATCCCCATGTACAGTATTCATTTTTAATATTTGAAATCCTAATCTCCATTCCTATTTGAAAGTAAAATACTCTGACTCCCATATAACATTTGGCTACTTCCTCCATGTGGCCACATGTTATGAGGGTCTGTGTATAATTAAGGGTGAGTAAGAACCCAGCTTGCTCAGAAACTTCTGTGGATGCTGGGATTTTATCATTATGTTGCCTATCTGCGCGATACAGTTTTGGTCGTCAGTAATTACAATCTTGTTCAGATATTTTTGGTTAATAGTTTTTTGCTACATAAAAAGGAAATTAGAAGTTGCATTTAGAGGAGATTTATTGTTAAAGCCAAGGATATTTTCTTTCTCCCATTTCAAGCCCTGGGCAGAAACCTTATGAAAACATTTGGATGGACTGTTATGGCCCCATTGAGCATCTGACTCTGTTGCAATGTCATTAAAATGAATTTTTGGTGCCAGTTCAACTTGTCTTCAGCTTTATAGGCATGGTCTTATTCGTATTGATTGCTCTTCCTTTCATGGAAGCATAGTAAAGAAGAAAAGAAGAAAACAGTGTCCAAAAGTGGTCCATGTGTTAAGGCTTTCTTTTTCAGTATTCCTATATCATGGTGTTTTAATAGACTGAAAATCTATTGAAGATGTTCCTACATGATAATAATCTTGCTTTAAAGGGGATATTAATTTCCTGTGTCATAGTGGGAAAATATTTAGTGTATAAGTTATTCCTAAAATATAAAAATCATGGAAATTTTATAAGCATGCAAATCTCAACTTTCCTTTGACGAAATTACAAAAGAAATCACTTCTTTATATCATAAAATTATTGTTTCCAACACAAGTATAACTCTTCCACTCTTTACCTTTACTAAGCTTGGAAAGCACTTGTAACCTTTAAATTAAAGTCAACTATCGCTGAAGTTATTTATGACTACTAATATCTTTAGTAAATATGCAGAAAAAAAATCAATTCTGAAATATTCTTACAAATCAGTCTCTTTAACATAATCTTTAAATTGGCCCTTGGACTTCCCAGTTACCTTAGTATTTAGTAGATCCTTAATTGACATGGTTCCAAATCTCTTTCTAACTCCAGTCATTATCTATTTTTTTTAATTTAATGAACTCTGTGATTTGATTAGCAACAACTTTAGTGGTAGGTATGATATAATGGGGTTCTATCAGATATTAGACAGAGTGAGAGTCATTTCCCAATCTTATAAAGTATCTGTTTATTGTTCTATGTTTTCCTCTGGGTACAATTTTTAGAATTTTAATGTGTTTTCCTAAGTTTATATAATTGTTTGTTTATTGTCTTAACTAATATATCTTAGTACATATTATGTGCCAGGCACTAGGGACACAACAGCAAACATGTCAGACATGACATCTGTTTGTGTGGAGCTTATATTATTATAAATATGTATAAAATTATTTTAAATAATCCAACAGAGTATTATATCAGAAACCAAGTCATTGCTATCAGACACTGAATTATTTAAATGAGAAGTTATGAAGTTATTAATGTGCTATTTACAACCAATTTGTGATAGATAAATTATTTATTATCTTGTCAGCATTTCCCAAACTTTGAATTTGTATACCATCTTCATAAGTTTTACAAAGCCCACAGACCACCAATTTAATTATTTAATAAATATATTTTTTAAATCAACTTATATTATTGCAGACATACAACTAATATAATAAGATATGATATTTCTCAATGTATCAGTGGTACACATTCTTTGAGAAATTCTAGCTTAACTAAACCCTTGTACCTAATTTAATATTTCTTTTTGGGAAATTATTAGCTTGCATGGCCTTATGCAAAGAATTGTAGCTAGCATGATACATGCATTTTCAAAATCTAATATCTTACCTGAATTCAAAGAAGCCTTCAGCATGAGAACTTTCTTTTAAAAAGTATAATTTTTTTAATATCTTTATTGGAATATAATTGCTTTACAATGGTGCGTTAGTTTCTGCTTTATAACAAAGTGAATCAGCTATACATACATATATATCCCCATATCTCTTCCCTATTGTGTCTCCCTCCCAGCCTCCCTATCCCACCCCTCTAGGTGGTCACAAAGCACCGAGCTGATCTCCCTGTGCTATGGGGCTGCTTCCCACTAGCTATCTATTTTACATTTGGCAGTATATATAAGTCCATGCCACTCTCTCACTTCGTCCCAGCTTACCTTTCCCCCTCCCCGTGTCCTCAGGTCCATTCTCAATGTCTACGTCTTTATTCCTGTCCTGCCCCTATTATATTATAATTTGATAGTAAATAATTGACCTGGGTCCTAGTTTGTTATTTTGCTAACAGTTTTACATGTTGACCCAAGTGTCCTTTATTACCCACGTCGGACCTTCCGACATTCTCCTTCTTTTGTCCTTCCAGCCGTAACTCTTATTTAAATTGGGTGTGTGTGCTCATAGAATGAAACCCAATAATAATGTTGTACTTTGAACACTTCCTAAAAGCATTTATATTGATGACTCTTTTTCAATCGGCTTGCAAAATGATTTTGCTTATGTTATTTATATTATTTATTTATCCAATATATTAGTCATTCTTCACCCACATTTGGAGCATATAAACAACAACAACAATAATACAGTGCTAGTACTTAGCAAACCCTTACTGTGTGCTGGAATTGTGCTTTATGTGCGCAAGTTCGCATGAGGTAGATCGGATTATTGTCCACTTTTATGTGTGAGGCAACTAAGGCAAAGGTAGTTAACTGGCCTAAATTCAAAATTGTTAAGTGGGATCGTGGACACCAGGTTTGTGTGACTTTGGAGGCCACCATTTTTGTCACTTCATCATAGCATCCACTTTTCCTGGTGCCATGCTAGAGGGATAAGACACTGTAGAAATGTACACGACTCAAATCATACCTTTAATACGTCTTCAGTCTAGTTCGAAAGTGAGAAGTAAAAATATCATTCAGCAGATTCAGATCTGAATAACTTTTGCCTACTGTCAAAATTTAAAGCTACCTTCATGAGTGAAAGATTCATGATCACTGATAGACATGTGATCCATACCATGGAGGCATTTTCAGTCAAAACACTACACATTGTTTTGCACAATAACAGAATCAGTGAAATGTTTGTAGTTTGGTGTTTTTGCTTTTTACTCCTGGAAATAAGGCAACATAAGGCCCCTGGTCAACCAAGAGAAAAGCCCTTAAAGGCAGGTTCCAGCAGCTCAAGGTGTGTAGGACTCCCCTGGCAAGGACATTATGACCTATCATCTGGTGAACTTCCCTTATCTCATCCAAATCTGGTGAATAATCACTAGTGCTAATTTCATGGCAACTCAGTAGTAACAACGTGTTAAGTTTAGTTATCTGGAATAAGACAACAAAAAGGTTTGCAGTGGTACGAGTGCTATAAAAGTGTACATTATATACAAAGCAGAGAAATTTTACATAGAAGGAACTCATTAAATAAATATTCCTGATTGATTACAGATAATACAATAATGAAACATTACTATTTAAACATGTAAATAATATGAGTCATGAAATATGATGTGAAAATATGTATTTTTTTCTCCCTGTGTATAAAAGATGAACTAAGAGATTTTAGGAGAAAAGGTTAGGACAGAAATAATTTTGTAGCTTATTAGAAACTTAGAAGTTTATTGAAATTCTTTGCTAGTAGACTTGGTACGTTTACAGAATTTTTGTAATCGCTTCAGTTTCCAAACAAGTGAGTGCATATAATTGACAGCCAGTTGTAGTAATGAAAATTGTGGTGCTGTAAATTAGCTCTGTAGCCTCCATTCTTCACCCTGAGCAAGTTTACCATGGCACTTGTAGATTGCATGTTCTTATTGCAGGTGACGTTGAGAGATTACGTTAAGTTGGTTATCGATCATACTGTATGGGTTCATTTTACTACAATGTAGTCTCTGTTTTCTACAAATCTAAATCTGACAGTGTATACCATTTTCATGCCATTACAGTCTCAGCAAGAAGTTATAAGAGACTAGAGGTTGGTTGAAGCCCCAAATTCTGGGCATTTCAAATCTAACCCACAGTGTTCTTTCGAGGTATTCAATTAAATGATACATATGAAAATATTTTTATACACTAATATGTAGATTTGAAACTACTGTACTTTGAAAAGTACAAAACAAGTGTCATTAAACATCTAGTGTCTACAAAACACCCTGGAGAGTCTTACAATGAATAAATCATTCTCTCCAGGGATTTAAGAGTAAAGCAAGCCTCTGTGACAATAGTGGCTTCTATGTGATAATTATCACAACAGAAAAAAATAGCTTATAATTTTCCTTACTTCTGGCTTCCCTTATTAATTGTGTCAGCTTCTGCTCTGCCACACATACAAAGGTAAATACCCGCATCTACCGGTACTAATCTGGACTTCATGCAAGACAATTTTCACATCCATTTAACTACTGACTCTAATCCCCACAGCCTACTTAATCACTATTGCTATTTCCTATCTTTTTCTTCAAAAATTTGGTATACAGGAAAAAAAAATGCATTCGTGTGTTCCTGGGAAATTGAACAAGCAGATCCCCAGGGAGTCTCATAAAATGATATTCGTTACAGGGCTTCCCTGGTGGCGCAGTGGTTGAGAGTCCGCCTGCCGATGCAGGGGACACGGGAATAGTGGCTTCTATGTGATAATTATCACAACAGAAAAAAATAGCTTATAATTTTCCTTACTTCTGGCTTCCCTTATTAATTGTGTCAGCTTCTGCTCTGCCACACATACAAAGGTAAATACCCGCATCTACCGGTACTAATCTGGACTTCATGCAAGACAATTTTCACATCCATTTAACTACTGACTCTAATCCCCACAGCCTACTTAATCACTATTGCTATTTCCTATCTTTTTCTTCAAAAATTTGGTATACAGGAAAAAAAAATGCATTCGTGTGTTCCTGGGAAATTGAACAAGCAGATCCCCAGGGAGTCTCATAAAATGATATTCGTTACAGGGCTTCCCTGGTGGCGCAGTGGTTGAGAGTCCGCCTGCCGATGCAGGGGACACGGGTTCGTGCCCCGGTCCGGGAAGATCCCACATGCCGCGGAGCGGCTGGGCCTGTGAGCCATGGCCGCTGAGCCTGCGTGTCCGGAGGCTGTGCTCCCCAACGGGAGAGGCCACAACAGTGAAAGGCCCGCGTACCGCAAACAAACAAACAAACAAACAAAAATGATATTCGTTACATTGGTGATATTATTATTATCTAGAGAGCTTCACTGTTGAAGAATAAGAGGTGATGAAATCCTAGGAGAGTGACCCATTAACTAAAACTCAGTTGATTGCTGTATAAAACTAAAAAGTCAATTAACTTAATTTCTGATGAGAAATAATTATATTGAAACCTGATTCTCAAAATCTATTGCATCTTCTCCCTTACTGGCAATCTTACATAATCAGACAATGTGGGGGCTTGGAATCAGTATCAGAGGAATTACATAAATCATACGAACTGATGACATCAGGCTAAGCCTGTGTGTTGCATTATTTTACTACTTTAGTCTGTTGAATAAACTTCCCTCTCCACTTGATAACTTCTGTGTCTATAATTCTTTCTTTTCCCCAAGTTTCCAAGGTTGGACAAATACCATTATAATCATTTTTTTTCCTCTACACATAAATGATGTTAAACATTAAACTTAGAAGTTGTAGACCTGCACATTAACCCATCTGTTAAGATTAGTTTACATTTTTTCAGTCTGATTCATGTGTCAATTTTAAAGTTTAACTCATCAAGAGGAATTTTATTCCTCACATATCCACATTTTTAGGGTCCTCCTCAGTGATGCCTCAAAGTACTCACAGCATGTTCTCTGAGAGGGAGTGCTCTGTAAGGCAACATTCTGAAATATGAAAAATTCTATTTATTGTCAAAATCTCAGGGAAAAAAATAGTTCATTGACTCTTGGATGCACACTGTTTTTCACAATTTTAGCCTCTCTGATATCAGAATGCATCTTACTGCTGACAGCCTCTTGCCATCTATCTGGGCCAAGCAGCGATTGTGACATAGTTGTCTTTGCCTGTGTGCATGTGGCACTAGCATTAAAACTTGCAGATTAAGTTGCAGTGCCTTAGAAGAAAATTCTAGAGACAATGGAAGAGCCCTCTTTTTAAAGAACTTCCCCATCACCAATGCTTTTATAGACACAGAGGAGTATCCTGTGGGGACATCAATGATTTGAGCTGCAGAGTGTTTCAGGAGAGTTGGACTATGGCTACGAATGTGAAGAATTTGAGGGATGCCTTAACCAATTCACTTCTCAATATTTTCCTTTTCAAGTATGCGCAAGGATAATATAATTAAATAAAATTAGAATAGTTCTTTTGAGATGCTTTAGTTTTTCTTTCTTAGGGGTATATCCTATAATCAATGACCTCTTAAATTATGAAATCTGATAATGTGTATTTTAAGTAATATTCCATCTCTATGCATATTTTGGCCATTTTAGAAATCTTTAAGCTGGAATCAACATCTTCCTTTGAGGTGGACAGATCTCCCTCTCTTTACTCCCTGATGAATGAGAGTGGTAGGAGGTCATCATCCTTATTCTGAAAGATGTAATGGATACATTTAAGTGATACTTTCAAATTCTATCCAAATAGCAAGTGGAAAAGTAAAGCTCTTTATTCATGAAGTGTGATAAAGTGCTATTTCATCACTATATAGTCAAACCCATTATGCACATGGTTTGCATGTGAAAAAAATAGTAGAGAAATATAAATTTTTATAAATGAGGTAGGGGAATGAAAATGTCATGTTAAATCTGGAAATGGAATTTCCTGGAAGAGTAGGTTGACAGTATCACTACTATTTACGTGAAAAATTCAGGGCTTCTTGCCTCTTCCTCTCCGCTGGGGCAGATGCTCCTAGGAAAGAAATGCCTCAGTTTTGAAGACACTGCAGGAGGCAAGCATCTCTGTGCTCGCACAAGATGCTCTGCTGGGGTGGCCTCCGTGGGGAAGTCGCACAAGCCCCCCACAAAACCCCCTGGCTCCCAGCCCAGGAAACAAGGCTGCCCTTGATGGCGAGTGGAATTCTCCAGGCTGCAGCCAGGGGAGACACTGATCGGATGACCCTCACTGAGAATCTCAGGGACCCTTTGTGAGCCCTGGGATCTGCCAGCACATTTCAGTGTCTTTGAATATCTGTGCTGCCCATGGCCTTCTGCCTGCACTGACCTGTTTGACAGTAACAGTGGCATAAAGTCAAAAGCAGTTCCCATAAATCTTATTCCTATGGTTTGATTTGATGTCACATCCCCAAATGTCACTTCCAAGTCAGAAGCAGATACACTCACAGACTTGGGTGAATTGGCTTACCCAATTAAAGATGTTAATTAACATATATGATTTTAAATGTATATCCTTGTATATTGAATAATTTTATATGCTTCCCTAATCATTTAAAGCAACACAGAAAATAAATATTATTACTGTGAGTTAGGAATAAAATAACTTTGGTGAGTAATTTTATATATATGTAAAATTTTATATATACAGGTTTATATATATTTTATTTATATATATATAATTATATTCTATATTCTATAATCTATAATATATTCTATATATTCTATATTCTATATATTCTATATTCTATAATCTCTAATATATAGTATAACATATATATTAAAATTATGTATAATTATATGAAATATAATTATGTATTATATAATTAAATGGAATATATATCTGTGAGATTTTACATATATAAAAATTTATTCACCAAAGTTGTATATATAAGTATAGATATAAATAAAATATATTTAATATAGGTAATATATTGTTTATTATATTTATATATGTTATATAAATATGAATATCTGGCATTACTGCTATATATAGGTAATGAGCAGAGATAATTTGCGTCCAAATTATGCATGCTTATAATCTACTACCCTTAATTAGTTTAGACTTGAAATAGTTGACTGTTTATTTTAAATTATTTTCTATGAAATTCCTCTTGTGTTTTACTCCTCTAAAAGAATATATACGTAGAATGAAAGAAAAGGAGAGAGATGGGGTAAGGGAGAGAATGAGGCAGAAACATAACAGAAATACCCATCACAGCATAACCTGTGCATATGTGTGGCCACTGGGCTGGTCATACAGCTGTGCAGGTTGTTCCCTGAACAAGGCAGCCAGACTAGTGAGTCAGAGCTGCAGTCAGCTCGTGCTCCACTCAGAAGTACGTGCCTGTTCATAGTCTGCGTTCATGCAGTAAAATGGCACTTTAGGGCTTCCCTGGTGGCGCAGTGGTTGGGAGTCCGCCTGCCGATGCAGGGGATACGGGTTCGTGCCCCGGTCTGGGAAGATCCCACATGCCGTGGAGCGGCTGGGCCCGTGAGCCATGGCCGCTGAGCCTGCTCGTCCGGAGCCTGTGCTCCACAATGGGAGAGGCCACAACAGTGAGAGGCCCACATACCGCAAAAAAAAA
>NW_006775864.1:680003-683515 GCF_000442215.2 Lipotes vexillifer
AAAAAAAAAAATGGCACTTTATTCTAAGTCACACAAGGGCACTATAAGGGCTACTTTGGCCCAAGTGGTAGAAATAGACTTTTCACACCCAGGCAACACAGAATCTAAAGTTACACCCATAGAAATTCAAGCTGTTGTATTAATCCTTACTCTTTCCAAGCACACTCTTAAAATCCAGTGACACTTCCATGCAAAATAATTAAATTGTTACTTTTTTTGGTGATTAGAGTAGGCACCAGCAAGATAAGAATCCAAAGGAATTTGGACAGAGGAATCCCAAGGAAAGTAGTGAGAAAAAGAGGTGAGAGTTGTTGAAAGCTGGCTTACCTGCTTCCTTAGGATCACCTGAGCATCCTGACGCTCTAGATCACAGGATGAAGGAGATGAAGAAGATCTAATCATCTTCATTAAATATTCATTTCCTATGTGATTTACAGCAGGAAGGGTCAACACTTGAGAATTAGCACTATGACTAAAACATTCATAGAATCTTCCCAATTCAGAAGTGATATTGGGATAAAACTCAGGCCCAGAACTCATATGACTAGTAACAATTTCACTTATTTATGTCAAGACAAGTTTTGCACCTGTGCTTTTGCAGCATGAAGTTAGTGAGCCTTCCTCCCTGCAGACCTCATTCTCTGGATACCACAGGCAGTGGATGAAGACAAGAGAATCTCCAGCCCTGCTTTCTGCTTATGCCAACATTTTAGCATATTTTAAATTTCTCCACTTCATTTTTTTTTAACATCTTTATTGGAGTATAATTGCGTTACACTGGTGTGTTAGTTTCTGCTTTATAACAAAGTGAATCAGTTATACATATTCATATGTTCCCATATCTCTTCCCTCTTGCATCTCTCTCCCTCCCACCCTCCCTATCTCCACTTCATTTTTGAACTTGGTATAGTTTGAATTTTGTGTAACCCTAAAAATTACCTAAACTAGCTCTAACGTAGACTGCTACTGAAAGCCAGACTTATAGAGTTGGAAGTATTCTGTTGAAGAATCATTCATCTAAAAGCAACAGCAAAGATTTATTGATACATGGCCAAATCCTGCCAGTCCATTCTTCACTGTCCCCCTCTCTCCCAAAGAAACATCATTTTAAAGACAGATAAGACTCATAGTGGCATTTCACTTGGAACCTCGTGATAGAGAACTCAATATATTGGAACATCGTAACATTAGTTTGTAATTATTTTACATTTCTTTTTTTGTGTTTCTTCCCTTTTATAACAGAATGAGGGGAGAAAATGTCATTAATTGCAAGTATACCATATCAGAAGCCAGAAGTCCTAAACTCTATTTTTTTGCTTTCTGAATAATTGTGAGACTATGGACAAATCAGTGCTTCCCTGGGCCTCCATTTTCTTGTTTATAAAGTGAGACAGTTGAACCACATCAAATTTAAAATCACACCCAACCATAAATGTACCCTAATACTACTGTGGAAAACAATAAGTTACTCAGAGCTTTTCAAATCAAAAAATGAGAATATTTTATAAATTTTAGAATTGCTCTGTAGAGTCTCAGACTTACTTTATTTAAAAAGAGAAATAGAGAGAGCCAGAGACAGAGAGAGGCACTACACATGTTTAGATCCTCGTCAGTCTAAGGAGGTCCATTGAACTTTCTGAAGGAAATGGGGAATGGGAAATGTTTTATAAGGGCTCCAGGGTATTTACAAAGGACTACAGCTATAACCAGACCCATGGTTAGGATCTAAGTACTCAGCAGAGACTTGATGTTTCCAAAATCCGATTCCAAATTTTGAGGGGAGACAATCAACTTGACTGAGTTTGGGTCAGGATTCTCTTCCCAGGACAATCAGCTATAACTAGATAGCTAGGATAATATAGAAAAAATGTCTCAAAAGCCCCTTTATGAGGAGACAGTTCTCAAAACAGCCTCCAGTGTGAACAGAGGTACTGGAGTCTATCAACAGAAGTGACTATTTCTTACCCCTCCAGCTACTGTACCCCCAAAGATTTGAATATTTAAATGCATTTGGAGAAATATTGTCCTAGGTTTTCATTCTTGGCTACCCAAGAAAATCATCGATCTGTACATTTCTTCTCTGTGTTGACACAGTAATTAGAACCAAACTATTCAGATTATGCTCTTTTCCTCACGTCATAGCACCAGGCTACAGTGGAGAGACAGTGGAGCCAGCCTGGTGCCTGAAGAGAGACATTCTGAGTCTCTTAAGGTAGATGCCATTTATGGGAGCTACTGTACAGCATCAGTAATTCACAGAACCTCATGGCAAGTACTGGCAAGCAACTGGTCTACAGACAGGGACCTCATCACTTATTCATGTTTGAGACATTGTTACTGGTTCATTGCCTTATTTTAAAGCTTCTTTCTTTAATTGTAGGGACTACCAAAGGGATGTAGCAACCAGCAATTAAATCAAGAGTACCACTCTGCATTATAAGGGGGTAGGTTGATTACTTCGCAGAGAGGCTAATTGGTTTTCGAAGCCCTAAGTGAATGTTCAGCCACCAAAACATAATATTATAAATGATCCATTTCTTTCTGTTTAACATTTGCTTGTACAGTGAATTGAAAAACACCTCTTCCTCCTACCTTATTTTATAGAAACACAGACATTTAAAATTGAATGGCTATTTAGAAATGATCAAACCCTTACTTTTTATTTTCTTTAAGAAACAAAGCCCTAGAGTAAAGAAAATTTCCAAAATTCACAGCTGGTTCTTAAAAGTGTTAACACTAGAACTCAAGTTTGGGGGATTTTTCTCCCCTAACGGGACCTCGCATCCACAGAATTCAATAAATCATTATTCTTGGTTTGTGTCATACTATCACTATTCATCACGAACTCATCAACTTTTATTTAATAATAATATAGCAAGGGCCTGCAAACCCATCATCCCCCCGAAAGAGCAATAATATACTAAACTCACAGTCCTTCCCGTTTTGCTCCCTCCCCACCACACAGAGATAACTGTCAACCTGAATCCTGCTTTTCACTGATGCCCTTTCTATAGTTTTCTTGAATGTAGATGTAATCCTTAAAAAGCATATATTTTTAGATTAAGTTTACAAAAAATAAACAGTATCATGCTGTGTATAACTTTATATATTACTTTTACCCACATTGTGGTATACGTCAAGTATATTTTTCACTCTCCCATTAATAGGCTTTTGGACTGTCTGTAAGTTTTCCTGTTGTGAACAGCACTGCTATGAGTATTCTTGTGAATGTTTCTTGTTCTAAATGTGCAAGCATTTTGAAGTGGTATATACCTAGCAAGAATTGCTAGGTAAGAGACTACACAAATGGTCAGCTTTGTAAAGTAATGATAAGCTGTATCCTGAAGTGGTGGCACCATTGTGGACTCCCACCATCAATGTGTAAAACCTTATAGTGACTATCAGGGGTCAGAAGGCTTTTCCTATAAAGGACTAGACAATAAGCAATTTAGGCTTTGTGGTCCACATACAGCCTCTATAGCAGTTATTCAGCTCTGCTACTGTAGGGAAAA
>NW_006775864.1:683525-762140 GCF_000442215.2 Lipotes vexillifer
AGTGTGGCTGTGTTCCAATAATACCTATTTTATGGGCACTGAAATTTGATTTTCATAAATTCTTTACATTACAAAATACTAGTCTTCCTTTTTTTCAACTATTTTAAAGTACAAAAATAACGTTCTTAGTTTGTGGGTTGTACAAAAACAAGTGGCAGGCTGTTGATGTCTTCTCTTCTCTCTTCCTTCCTCCCTATTTCCTTCATTCTTTTTTTATTTATTAAAAAAGTTATAGATAACCTATTGCATGTCGTACACTGTTCCTAATACTGAGGATTCTGCCAGTGAATGAAATACATAATGATGGTGGTAGGTATTATAAAGACAAATCAAGGGAAGTGGATGTTGTGTTAGGTGGTGATTTTTTTATACAGAATGGGCAGTAAGACCTCTCTGATAGAATGATATTTGTGCTGAGCCCTTATTTTGAATGAGGGATTGAGACATGCAGATATCTTAGAGGAAACTATTTCAGTGAGAGATAACAGCAAATCTATACACCTCCCCTGAGCGTCACATTTGTATCTCTAATGCCGTGCTGGACATCTCGTCAAAAATCTGCCAGAAGTTCCTGTGACTCTCCATTTGCCAATCTGAATTTACCATCTACTGCAATCTTGGGTTTCCCAACTTGGTGAACTGCATCTCTAGTAACGTGTCACTCAAATCAAAACCCTTTGAGTTTTCTTGCCTCTCTCCTCCCCTTTTACCCCAAACACCTATCTAGTCAGTAAGTACTTCTATTTATATTTCCTTAATATTTGTATCAGTCTGCTTGCGCTGCCATAACAAAATACTACAGACTCAAAAGATCAAGCATATTTTCTGACCACAACGGTGTGAGGCTAGAAATCAACTACAAGAAAAAAACTGCAAAAACCATGAGCATATGGAGACTAAACAATATGCTACTAAACAACCAATGGGTCACCAAAGAATTTACAAAGGAAATTAAAAAAATACCTGGAGACAAATGAAAATAGAAACACAATGATCCAAAATTTATGGGATGCAGCAAAAAACAGGAAACAAGAAAAATTTCGAATAAGTAATTTAACCTTACACCTAAAGGAACTAGATAAACAAAACCCAAAGTTAGTAGAAGGAAAGAAATCATAGAGATCAGAGAGGAAATAAATGAAATAGAGACTAAAAAAAGCAATAGGAAAGATTAGTGAAACTAAGATCTGGCTTTTAAAAAGATAAACAAAATTGATAAAACTTTAAACAGACCCATCAAGGAAAAAAAGAGAGAGAACCCACATAAATAAAATCAGAAATGAAAGAGGAGAACTTACAACAAACACCACAGAAATACAAAGGATCATAAGTGATTACTACAAATAATTACATGCCAATAAAATGAATAACCTAGAAGAAATGGGTGAATTCCTAGAAATGTACAATTTCCCAAGACTGAACCAGGAAGAAATAGAAAGTATGAACAAATTACCAGTAATGAAATTGAATCAGTAATTTTAAAACTCCCAGCAAAGTCCAAGACCAGATGGTTTCCAGATAAACTCTACCAAACATTTAAAGAAGAGTTAACACCTGTCCTTCTCAAACTGTTTCAAAAAATGGAAAAGGAAGGAATGCTTCTGAACTTATTCTACAAGGCCAGCATCACCCTGATAACAAAACCAGACAGAGACACCACAAGAAAGGAAAATTACGGGCCAGAATCACTGATGAACATAGATGTGAAAATCCTCAACAAAATACTAGCAAACTGAATTCAATAATACATTAAAAGATCATACACCATGATCAAGTGGGATTTGTCCCAGGAATGCAAGGATAATTCAGTATCCACAAATCAGTCAGTGTAATACACCACATAAACAAATTGAAGAATAAAAATCATATGACCATCTCAGTAGAGGCAGATAAAGCTTTTGACAAAATTCAAATCCATTTATGATAAAAACTCTCAACAAAGTGGGTATAGAGGGAACAGACTCCAACATAACAAATGCTGTGTATAAGAAGCACACAGCCAATATCATGCTCAATGTTGAAACTCTGAAAGCATTCCCTCTAAGAGCTGCAACAGAACAAGGATGCTCACTCTCTCCACTTTTGTTCAAAATAGTTTTGGAAGTCCTAGTCACAGCAACAAGATAAGAAAAAGAAACAAAAGGAATCCAAACTGGAAAGGAAGAAGTAAAACTGTCACTGTTTGCAGATGACATCATGCTATACATAGAAGATTCTAAAGACACCACCAAAAATCCATTAGAACTAATAAATGAATTCAGTAAAGTTTGTAGGATGCTAAATTAATATATAGAAATCTGTTGCATTTCTATTCACTAACAATGAACTATCAGAAAGATAAATAAAGAAAACGATCCCGCTTACAGTTGTACCAAAAAGAATCAAATACCTAGGAATAAATCTAACAAAGGAAATTAAAGAGCTATACTCAGAAATCTGTAAGACATTGATGAAAGAAATTGAAGACAACATAAACAAATGGAAAGATATACCACGCTCATGGGTTAAGACTGTTAAAATGATCATACTTCCCAAGGCAATCTACAGATTCAGTGCAATCTCTACCAAAACATAAATAGCATTTTTTACAGAACTAGAACAAATAATTCTAAAATTTATGTGGAAACACAAAAGACCCCAAGTAGCCAAAACAGTGTTGAGAAGGAAGAACAAAGCTAGAGTTATCACACTCCCTGATTTCAAACTATCCTTTAAAACTACAATAATGAAACAGTATGGTACTGGCACAAAGATGGACACATAGATTAATGGAACAGGATAGAGAACCCAGAAATAAACGAAGCTGGTATGGTCAATTAATCTACAACAAAGAAGAAAAGAGTATACAATGGGGAAAAGACAGCCCCTTCAATAAGTGGTATTGGGAAAACTGGACAGCTACATGCAAAAGACTCGAACTGGACTACTTTCTCACACTATGTACAAAAATAAACTCAAAATGGATTAAAGACTTAAATGTAAGACCTGAAACCATAAAAATCCTAGAAGAAAACATAGGCAGTATGCTCTTTGACATTGGTCTTAGCAAGTTTTTTTTTCTTTTGGATATGTCTCCTCAGGCAAACAGAACAAAAGCAAAAATAAAAAAATGGAACAACATCAAACTAAAAAGCCTTTGCACAGCAAAGGAAACTACCAACAAAACTAAAAAGCAGACTACTGTATGGGAGAAGATATTTGCGAATGATATATCTGAAAGGGGATAACATCCAAAATTTCCAATGAACTCACACAACTCAACATCAGAAAAAAATGAACCACCCAAATAAAAAATGGGCAGAGGACCTGTATAGATGTTTTTCCAATGAAAACATACAGATGGCCAACAGACGTGTGAAAAGTTACTCAACATCACTAATCACCAGGGAAATGCAAACCAAAACCACAATGTGATACCACCTCATACCTGTCAGAATAGCTATAATCAAAAAGACAACAAATAACAAGTACTGAGGAGGATGTGGAAAAAAGGAAACCCTTGTGCACTGTTGGTGGGAATGTAATTTGGTGCAGTCACAATGGAAAACAGTATGGAGTCTCCTCAAGAAATTAAAAATAGAACTAACATATGATCTAGGAATTCCACTTCTGGATATGTTTCTGAAGAAAACAGTAATACTAATTTGAAAAGATATATGCACCCCTGTGTTCTTTGGAGCATTATTTACAATAGCCAAGATACGAAAGCAATGTAAGTGTCCATTGATAGATGAACGGATGAAGAAAATGTGGTACATATAACTCAATAGGATGTTAATCAGCCATAAAGAGAGTGACATTTTGCCATTTGCTACAACATGGATGGACCTAGCGGGCAATATGCTAAGTGAGATAAAACAGACAGAAAAAGACAAAGACCATATGATTTCACTTATATGTGGAATCTGAAATAACAAAACAAATGACCAAATATAACAAAAAGAAATGGATCCATAGATAGAGAACAAATTGGTGGTTGCCAGATAGGAGGGGTGTTGGGGGAAGAGTGAAATAGCTGAAGGAGATTAAGACGTACAGACTTCCAGTTATAAAATAAGTCACAAAGATGTAATATATAGCATAGAGAACATAGTCTATAATATTGTAATAACTTTGTATGGTGACAGGTGGCAAGTATATTTATCATGATGATCATTTTGTAATGCATAAAAATATCAAATCACTATGTTGTACACCTGAAACTAACATATTGCAAGTCAATATACCTCAAGTAAAAAAAAAAGAAATGGGAAGAAAGGAAAAAAATAAAGACACCAGTTCCATTGGATTAGGGCCCAAACTAACAGCCTCATTTTAACTTAATCATCTCTTTAAAGGCCCTGTTTCCAGATACAGTTATATTCTTAGGTAACTGGAGGGTTAGGGCTTCAAGATCTGAATTCTGAGAGAACACAATCCAGCCTATAACAGTATCTATTTTTAGACCTTAATTTACTCTTCTTTTCCATTTTAATGCCATTTTCTTACTTAAGAAATAAATAAGAATAAATTTATGTTTGACTTCCTTATTCTGCTTCATACTCGTATGGTCAACTCTCCCCAAAGATAGCAGAATAATCATGCAAAAATGAAAATTGATTACCTTTTTTTTTTTTTTTTTTTGAGGTACGCGGGCCTCTCGCTGCTGTGGCCTCTCCCGTTGTGGAGCACAGGCTCCGGACGCACAGGCTCAGCGGCCATGGCTCACGGGCCCAGCCGCTCCGCGGCATGTGGGATCTTCCCGGACGGGGGCACGAACCCATGTCCCCTGCATCGGCAGGCGGACTCTCAACCACTGCTCCACCAGGGAAGCCCCTGATTATCTTTTATTCTGCTTGAATCCTTCGTTGGTTCCCCCAGTAGTCTTCAGGGCAGTGCCCACTACTTTATCAGATGCTCAAGGAAGGGCATCTGTGTTCATTTCCAGTCCTCCTGCTTCCCAGGTAAACTCTCACCCCCTCAGCTGCAGCAACAGCAAACTACTTGTAGTTCAGGGCCTTTGCAAATTTTCTTTGCCTGAAATCCCACCTCTGCTCTAATTGAGTCTTTTTACATAAATACATCCCAAAAAGTACAGCTCCATATCATCACCCTAGAAAAATATTAGGAGACCACTGTTCTCAGTGTTGTCTAAATTTGCTGTGTCTCCTGTGTGCTCTCATAGCTTCATGGTCTGTTTCCACATCACTAACACAATACGGTAGAATTGTTTCTGCCTTGGACTGTGGGTACCTTGTGAGCAGGGACCGTGTCTTGATTTATTCTTGTATCTTTAGTGCCTAGTGAAGTGGCTGCTCCCCTTAGGCACTTAGTACATATTTGGTACATAAATGAATGAATGAATAAATGAAAGAAAAAAAGATTAGCTAGATGGAACATTTTTGCAAGTTTTTTCAATACTCTAATGCCGACATCATGAAAGTGATCAATTATAGTTTAAAACAAACCTTTAGTTTTTACTAAGCAAAAATAATGTCCGTAAAATGGCATGCATGGTATGACTGTACATACATAAAAAATTAAAATCTATATAGCAAGAGACACTGAAAGTGAATACACCAATATTTTAAAGTGGCGTTTTTTGTTTAGAAGTGATGAGTCTATAGAATTTATTTACTTTTTTCTACTTCCATGCATTTCTCAGATGGCCTTAGTTCTATAAAATGTCCCATGATCCAACTCATGTTGACAAATTTACCACCTTTTTCTCAACATCCTTCAATTTTCTCTCCTTTACATTTCACTGTTTAGAAAATAAAAGTGCATCTACAACAAATTATTCTACCACAAATCCACATTTTCATGGGAACCAAAATGAAACACATAACAGGGGTTGGAGGGTAAATTTCTCCACCCCACTGTGAAATTTCCATTAAGCCCTTCTTCATAACTTCTCCAGGTCTTGGCCCTGAGGACAAATAAAGAGTGTAATCTTTGATCAGGGGTTACTTTAAACCGAAATTATCTAGTGTTAAAGAAAAACTCTTCCAAATGGTCACACCCTGCTGCTACAAAGGTGAGAGTCATCTCCACAGCTCACATATTGTATAGCTGTAGGATGCAAGGCAAAGGATTGGAAAAAAGATTAAACCTCATGCAAAACATTATTTCCATTAAAATTACATCATACAATTATTACCTAAATGGTTTTATTTTTCTATAACTCTAACAAAACAAATGTTGCCCTTAAGGCAACCTTGCAGAATAACTTTCACTTAGGAGAAATGCAAAAAGGAACAGACATTATAATTTTAGGGAAGGAATAAAATAATAATGGTATGGTTTCTGGGAGCCTTCCCTCTGATTTTCTTTCATGTGCTGATTATCTCTGTGGCTAGATAATAGAACTGTAGAGTTTCAGAGATGGAAGGAATCTTACAGATCATCTAGTATATATATAGCCTCATTTGCAGTTGAGGAAATTAAAGCCCAGAGACGCTGAGAAGCTTGGTAAATGTACTCATTCCCTTTTCTCCCAGAGACCTTGGAAATGAATTTCATGATAAGTGACGTCTCTGTTATTAATTTCAGTTATTCCACTTGTCTGCAAGCTCTGCAGTCAGTAAGACCTGGGTTACATACACCTTTCACTACACACCAATGTAACCTTGGGTAAATGATTTGGTCTTTGGAAACCTCCTCTTCCTCAATTATAAAGTATTAATTTTAAAGGACTTATCATGTAAAATTGTGTTAGGAGTAAATGAGAAACTGGTGAGAAGACTATCCAGGTTCATAAATAATACTGGTGTTAGCTATTTTTATTATTGTCTTCATTTCTTCCACGTGCAATCCCACTATTTGAGATAAGGCATTCTGAAAGATCCAAATTTAAGAGTTTATGAAGATGGTCCCTTTAACGCTTTTACCTCAGAGTATTTTGTTTGTGTCCAGCTTTAATATTCCTGTTTCTTGGGAATTTTAAAGGTTGACAAAGGAAGAGAAGGGCCCAAAACACCAACAATAGTTGAGACAGGGAGTGCTGGTTTGAGACAAGCTCTCTTGTTTTTTGTCCTTTTTGTGTATTTTCCCATTTATTCTTCAAAATGACTTCATCAGGTAGGCAGGTACTGTGATAATCCCCATTGTACAGTGAGGAGACAGATGCAGAGGGATTAATTGAGACGTGTTAAAGTGGTGTTTTATTACCATCACCCACATCACTCCTCCAGCTCCTACAGTCACAAGTCAAGAGGATTTGCCACCTTCTGGTGGCTGGGTTCTGATCTTTGGCTCCTAGAGCTGACAGTGGCTTGCCTGGTGGCAGGAGAGCTTCCCAGCCCTCTAGCTGTCAAATCTTACCTCTCACCATACACCCCAATGAGCAAGATTTTATAGAGCAAAAAGGTAGCCTTTGGTGAGGGGTTTGAATACCTAGTTATAAATAACATACAATCTATATAATGATATGTAAGTTATGCCACTGGAACATAGAACATGCTTGGCAATACTATCTGATATGTTTTCTTTCTAGGTTCTTCCCTTCTCCATCCCTTCTCTATCCCTTCCAAGTCACCTGGTGACGCTTCAGACCAAGTCCAGTTGCTCCAGTGAAGGGAGGGTAAATATTCACTAGAACTGAGAGTTGTTACTCAGTTTTGAGTTTCAAATTACATTTTTAGAAACTCGTAGCAAGATAGCAATTTTAAAGGAAGAAAGCATTTTTCTTGAATGCATAAAGTTAGATTTTATCAGTCAAAAGCAGAAATGAAAGTAATTTATAGAGTACGAAGGAATGTGCTTAAAAACAAAGTTCTTGCCACACAGTAAAAAGAAAAGCCTTTCTGTGTGTGAAAAAGAGAGGAGAGGAGAAAAGAACAAAACAGAGTGGAAAGGAAAGAGAAATAGAAGTGAGTTTGAGGTAAAAAAGAGAGTGAGAGATAGAAGACAGGGAGAGGAGAGAAAAGCGAGACCCATGAGCTCCCTGCACCCTCCCACCCTCACCACACACCGCCTTCTGCCTGGTGTCAAAGTCCTGAGTGCAGGTCAAGTGTAGAAATACCCAGATGGTTTTCAGGGATCTAAGATAGGCAGACAGGTAGGATCTGAGACAAGTTCAAAATAAGTCTCTTAAAGAGATTATGAACGTTCCCATAAATTTTCTCTATTCTTAATGTCAGCTCCTGTCCTATAACAGCTATAGTCAGTAAACTTTTTATGTATTCCTGTCTTTGCTTTGTGACTCCTATCTAGATTTAGTAACCATGATCTGTATTTACCATCTCTTAACCTCAGCATTCAAATGATTCACCAATTTATGCATGCAATTGTATTGTACGCCTTATTTTCCAATCTCCAAAGAAGCATCATTTTGGAAATGTTATGCAGGTTTGGATATAAATGTTTCTCTATCCGATATGTAACTCGTACTTATGAATTGAAAAAGTTTCAAGATCTTTATAGGGACATTTAAAAACGTGAGGTGTTTTGAAATATTCCCTACTGATGTACATCATCTCATTTGAAGTAACATATTCAATGGAAGCAAATGATCTACTGAAGAGTATTCTCCATCTTGTTTCCCATAATAACTTAACAGCCTTATCTCATTTCTCACATTGCTTTTCCAGTTACAGCCAACACTTGATCATTTGAGCACACAGTACTTTAGCTGAACCATTGGTGGTGCTTTTACCTTTTTACCTTATTACCTGCCCTGAGACCCTCCTCAGAAGTTGTAGTCGCTAAGGATGGAGTAGAGAGGAGAGATACCAAGGATGTGCCTTGTCTGACTGTTACAAGATTTTGTTGACCTCAATCTCCTTTGAAGACTCTCTCTCTCAATGACCTCTAAAAGTTAGAGCTCCCCAGGCCTTGTCCTGGCCTTTCTTCTCTTTGCTCTTTTTCTAAACATCTCCCCTCAGTTATCTCATTCATTTCCATGACACTAAATGCAATTATATGCTACTGGTTTGTTAAAAGCGGAATTTTTGATCTTTCCACCAGCAAAATGTGTTCTTCCATTTACCCATTCATTTAAGCTAGAAAGCTGACAGTCATTCTACACACTTTTTCACTCTCCCTCCCCCTGCCACCCTGCCTGCTACCTGCCATATCCAATCACTAATTTCTGTTTCTTTGTTTCTATCAAATGTATTTCAAACTCATCCGCCTCACCTCCACTGCCACCACCCTGATTCCAGTGCCATCATCTCTATTCAGGGGTTCACATTACCTGTCTGCTTCCACGCTTATCCCCTCCAATCTACTCTCCAAATAACAGCTAGAGGGATCTTTTTTTTTTTTTACATCTTTACTGGAGTATAATTGCTTTATAATGGTGTGTTAGTTTCTGCTTTATAACAAAGTGAATCAGTTATACATATGTTCCCATATCTCTTCCCTCTTGCATCTCCCACCCTCCCTATCCCACCCCTCCAGGCAGTCACAAAACACCGAGCTGATCTCCCGGTGCTATGCAGCTGCTTCCCACTAGCTATCTACCTTACATTTGGTAGTGTATATATGTCCATGCCTCTCTCTCGCTTTGTCACAGCTTACACTTCCCCCTCCCCATATCCTCAAGTCCATTCTCTAGTAGGTCTGTGTCTTTATTCCTGTTTTAACCCTAGGTTCTTCATGAAATTTTTTTCTTAAATTCCATATATATGTGTTAGCATACAGTATTTGTCTTTTTCTTTCTGACTTACTTCACTCTGTACGACAGACTCTAGTTCTATTCACCTCATTACAAATAGCTCAATTTCATTTCTTTTTATGGCTGAGTAATATTCCATTGTATATATCTGCCACATCTTCTTTAAACATTCATCTCATGATGGACACTTAGGTTGTTTCCATCTCCGGGCTATTGTAAATAGAGCTGCAATGAACATTTTGGTACATGACTCTTTTTGAATTATGGTTTTCTCAGGGTATATGCCCAGTAGTAGAATTGCTGGGTCATATGGTAGTTCTATTTGTACTTTTCTAAGGAACCTCCATACTGTTCTCCACAGTGGCTGTATCAATGTACATTCCCACCAACAGTGCAAGAGGGTTCCCTTTTCTCCACACCCTCTCCAGCATTTATTGTTTCTAGATTTTTTGATGATGGCCATTTTGACTGGTGTGAGATGATATCTCATTGTAGTTTTGATTTGCATTTCTCTAATGATTAATGATGTTGAGCATTCTTTCATGTGTTTGTTGGCAGTCTGTATATCTTCTTTGGAGAAATGTCTATTTAGGTCTTCTGCCCATTTTTGGATTGGGTTGTTTATTTTTTTGTTATTGAGCTGCATGAGCTGCCTGTAAATTTTAGAGATTAATCCTTTGTCAGTTGATTCATTTGCAAATATTTTCTCCCATTCTGAGGGCTGTCTTTTGGTCTTGTTTATGGTTTCCTTTGCTGTGCAAAAGCTTTGAAGTTTCATTAGGTCCCATTTGTTTATTTTTGTTTTTATCTCCATTACTCTAGGAGATGGGTCAAGAAGGATCTTGCTGTGATTTATGTCATAGAGTGTTCTGCCTATGTTTTCCTCTAAGAGTTTGATAGTTTCTGGCCTTACATTTAGGTCTTTAATCCATTTTGAGCTTATTTTTGTGTATGGTGTTAGGGAGTGATCTAATCTCATACTTTTACATGTACCTGTCCAATTTTCCCAGCACCACTTATTGAAGAGGCTGTCCTTTCTCCACTGTATATTCCTGCCACCTTTATCAAAGATAAGGTGACCATATGTGCATGGGTTTATCTCTGGGCTTTCTATCCTATTCCATTGATCTATCTTTCTGATTTTGTGCCAGTACCATACTCTCTTGATTACTGTAGCTTTGTAATATTGTCTGAAGTCAGGCAGCCTGATTCCTCCAGCTCCAGTTTTTGTTCTCAAGATTGCTTTGCCTATTCGGGGTCTTTTGTGTTTCCATACAAATTGTGAAATTTTTTGTTCTAGTTCTGTGAAATATGCCAGTGGTAGTTTGATAGGGATTGCATTGAATCTATAGAATGCTTTGGGTAGTAGAGTCATTTTCACAATATTGATTCTTCCAATCCAAGAACATGGTATATCTCTCCATCTGTTTGTATCATCTTTAATTTCTTTCATCAGTGTCTTATAATTTTCTGCATACAGGTCCCATACTCTCTTGACTACTGAAGCTTTGTAGTATAGTCTGAAGTCAGGGAGCCTGATTCCTCCAGCTCCGTTTTTCGTTCTCAAGATTGCTTTGGCTATTCGGGGTCTTTTGTGTTTCCATACAAATTGTGAAATTTTTTGTTCTAGTTCTGTGAAAAATGCCAGTGGTAGTTTGATAGGGATTGCATTGAATCTGTAGATTGCTTTGGGTAGTATAGTCATTTTCCCAATGTTTATTCTTACAATCCAAGAACATGGTATATCTCTGCATCTATTTGTATCATCTTTAATTTCTTTCATCAGTGTCTTATAATTTTCTGCATATAGGTCTTTTGTCTCCTTAGGTAGGTTTATTCCTAGGTATTTCATTCTTTTTCTTGCAGTGGTAAATGGGAGTGCTTTCTTGATTTCACTTTCAGATTTTTCATCATTAGTGTATAGGAATGCAAGAGATTTCTGTGCATAAATTTTGTATCCTGCTACTTTACCAAATTCATTGATCAGTTCTAGTAGTTTTCTGGTAGCATATTTAGGATTCTCTGTGTATAGTATCATGTCATCTGCAAACAGTGACAGCTTTACTTCTTCTTTTCCGATTTGGAGTCCTTTTATTTCCTTTTCTTCTCTGATTGCTGTGGCTAAAACTTCCAAAACTATGTTGAATAAAGAGGTGAGGATTGGCAACCTTGTCTTGTTCCTGATCGTAGTGGAAATGCTTTCAGTTTTTCACCATTGAGGACAATGTTGGCTGTGGGTTTGTCATATATGGCCTTTATTATGTTGAGGAAAGTTCCCTCTATGCCTACTTTCTGCAGGGTTTTTATCATAAATGGGTGTTGAATTTTGTCGAAATCTTTCTCTGCATCTATTGAGATGATCATATGGTTTTTCTCCTTCAATTTGTTAATATCGTGTATCACATTGATTGATTTGTGAACATTGAAGAATCCTTGCATTCCTGGAATAAACCCCACTTGGTCATGGTGTATGATCCGTTTAATGTGCTGTTGGATTCTGTTTGCTGATATTTTGTTGAGGATTTTTGCATATATGTTAATCAGCGATATTGGTCTGTAGTTTTCTTTCTTTGTGACATCCTTGTCTGGTTTTGGTATCAGAGTGATGGTGGCCTCGTAGAATGAGTTTGGGAGTGTTCCTCCCTCTGCTATATTTTGGAAGAGTTTGAGAAGGATAGGTGTTAGCTCTTCTCTAAATGTTTGATAGAATTCGCCTGTGAAGCCATCTGGTCCTGGGCTTTTGTTTGTTGGAAGATTTTTAATCACAGTTTCAATTTCAGTGCTTGTGATTGGTCTGTTCATATTTTCTATTTATTCCTGAGTCAGTCTTGGCAGGTTGTGTATTTCTAAGAATTTGTCCATTTCTTCCAGGTTGTCCATTTTATTGGCATGGAGTTCCTTGTAGTAATCCCTCATGATCTTTTGTATTTCTGCAGTGTCATTTGTTACTTCTCCTTTTTAATTTCTAATTCTATTGATTTGAGTCTTTTCCCTTTTTTTCTTGATGAGTCTGGCTAATGGTTTATCAATTTTGTTTATCTTCTCAACGAACCAGCTTTTAGTTTTATTGATCTTTGCTGTCGTTTCCTTCATTTCTTTTACATTTATTTCTGATCTGATTTTTATGATTTCGTTCCTTCTGCTAACTTTGGGTTTTTTTAATTCTTCTTTCTCTAATTGCTTTAGGTGCAAGGTTAGGTTGTTTATTCGAGATGTTTCCTGTTTCTTAAGGTGGAATTGTATTGCTGCTAACTTTCCTCTTAGAACTTCTTTTGCTGCATCCCATAGATTTTGGGTCATCATGTCTCCATTGTCATTTGTTTCTAGGTATTTTAAAATTTCCTCTTTGATTTCTTCAGTGATCACTTCATTATTAAGTAGTGTATTGTTTAGCCTCCATGTGTTTGTATTTTTACAGATCTTTTCCTGTAATTAATATCTAGTCTCATAGAGTTGTGGTCGGAAAAGATACTTGATACGATTTCAATTTTCTTAAATTTACCAAGGCTTGATTTGTGACCCAAGATATGATGTATCCTGGAGAATGTTCCATAAGCACTAGAGAAAAATGTGTATTCTGTTGTTTTTGGATGGAATGTCCTATAAATATCAATTAAGTCCATCTTGTTTAATGTATCATTTAAAGCTTGTGTTTCCTTATTTATTTTCATTTTGGATGATCTGTCCATTGGTGAAAGTGGGGTGTTAAAGTCCCCTACTATGAATGTGTTACTGTCGATTTCCCCTTTTATGGCTGTTAGTATTTGCCTTATGTATTGAGGTGCTCCTATGTTGGGTGCATAAATATTTACAATTGTTATATCTTCTTCTTGGATCAATCCCTTGATCATTATGTAGTGTCCTTCTTTGTCTCTTCTAATAGTCTTTATTTTAAAGTCTATTTTGTGTGATATGAGAATTGCTACTCCAGCTTTTTTTTGGTTTCCATTTGCATGAAATATCTTTTTCCATCCCCTTACTTTCAGTCTGTATGTGTCTTTAGGTTTGAAGTGGGTCTCTTGTAGACAGAAAATATATGGGTCTTGTTTTTGTATCCATTCTGCCAATCTGTGTCTTTTGGTGGGAGCATTTAGTCCGTTTATATGTAAGGTAATTATCAATATGTATGTTCCTATTCCCATTTTCTAAATTGTTTTGGATTTGTTATTGTAGGTCTTTTCCTTCACTTGTGTTTCTTGCCTAGAGAAGTTCCTTTAGCAGTTTTTGTAAAGCTGGTTTGGTGGTGCTGAATTCTCTCAGTTTTTGCTTATCTGTAAAGGTTTTAATTTCTCCATCAAATCTGAATGAGATCCTTGCTGGGTAGAGTAATCTTGGTTGCAGGTTTTTCTCCTTCATCACTTTAAATATGTCCTGCCACTCCCTTCTTGCTTGCAGAGTTTCTGCTGAAAGATCAGCTGTTAACCTTATGGGGATTCCCTTGTGTGTTGTTTGTTGTTTTTCCCTTGCTGCTTTTAATATGTTTTCTTTGTATTTAATTTTTGACAGTTTGATTAATATGTGTCTTGGCGTATTTCTCCTTGGATTTATCCTGTATGGGACTCTGTGCTTCCTGGACTTGATTAACTCTTTCCTTTCCCATATTAGGGAAGTTTTCAACTATAATCTCTTCAAATATTTTCTCAGTCCCTTTCTTTTTCTCTTCTTCTTATGGAACCCCTATAATTTGAATGTTGGTACGTTTAATGTTGTCCCAGGGGTCTCTGAGACTGTCCTCAGTTCTTCTTATTCTTTTTTCTTTATTCTGCTCTGCAGTAGTTATTTCCACTATTTTATCTTCCTGGTCACTTATCCATTCTTCTGCCTCAGTTATTCTGCTATTGATCCCATCTAGAGTATTTTTCATTTCATTTATTGTGTTGTTCATCATTGTTTGTTTCATCTTTAGTTCTTCTAGGTCCTTGTTAAATGTTTCTTGCATTTTCTCTATTCTATTTCCAAGATTTTGGATCATGATTACTATCATTATTCTGAATTCTTTTTCAGGTAGACTGCCCATTTCCTCTTCATTTGTTAGGTCTGGTGGGTTTTTACGGCTGCAGGTTCGTAGTTCCTGTTGTTTTTGGTGTCTGTCCCCAGTGGCTAAGGTTGGTTCAGTGGGTTTTGTAGGCTTCCTGGTGGAGGGGACTAATGCCTGTGTTCTGGTGGATGAGGCTGGATGTTGTCTTTCTGTTGGGCAGGTCGACGTCTGGTGGTGTGTTTTGGGGTGTCTGTGGCCTTATTATGATTTTAGGCAGCCTCTCTGCTAATGGATGGGGCTGTGTTCCTGTCTTGCTAGTTGTTTGGCATAGGGTGTCTGGCACTGTAGCTTTCTGGTCGTTGAGTGAAGCTGGGTCTTGTTGTTGAGATGGAGATCTCTGGGAGATTTTCGCCGTTTGATATTATGTGCAGCTGGGAGGTCTCTTGTGGACCAGTGTCCTGAAGTTGGCTCTCCCACCTCAGAAGCACAGCACTGACTCCTGGCTGCAGCACCAAGAGCCTTTCATCCACACGGCTCAGAATAAAAGGGAGAAAAAGTAGAAAGAAAGAATTAGTAGAAGTAGAAAGAAAGGAAAAAAGAAAGAAAGGAGGGAGGGAGGAAGGGAGGAAGGAAGGAGGGAAGGAAGGAAAGAAAGAAGATAACGTAAAATAAAGTAAGATAAAATATAATAAATTTATTAAAATAAAAAATTAATTATTAAGAAAAAAAATTAAAAAAACAAAAACGCACAGATAGAACCCTAGGACAAATGGCGGAAGCAAAGCTATACAGACAAAATCTCACACAGAAGCATACACATACACACTCACAAAAAGAGGAAAAGGGGAAGAAATCATACATCTTCCTCTCTAAGTCCGCCTCCTCAATTTGGGATGATTCGCTGTCTATTCATGTATTCCACAGATGCAGGGTACATCAAGTTGATTGTGGAGCTTTAATCTGCTGCTTCTGAGGCTGCTGGGAGAAATTTCCCTTTCTCTTCTTTGTTCGCACAGCTCCCGGGGCTCATCTTTGGATTTGGCCCCGCCTCTGCGCGTAGGTCGTCGGAGGGCGTGTGTTCTTCGCTCAGACAGGGCGGGGTTAAAGGAGCCGCTGATTCAGGGGATCTGGCTCACTCAGGCCGGGGGGGAGGGAGGGGCACAGAGTGCGGGGCGAGCCTGCGGCAGCAGAGGCCAGCATGATATTGCACCAGCCTGAGGCGCGCCGTGCGTTCTCCCGGGAGAGTTGTCCCTGGATCCAGTGTTCACGCCGCCAACCCCAGTCCTCTCCCGGCGCTCTGACTGAAGCCCGAGCCTCAACTCCCAGCCCCGCTGCCCCGGCGGGGGAGAAGACAAGCCTCTCGGGCTGGTGAGTGCCGGTCGGCCCTGATCCTCTGTCCGGGAATCTCTCCGCTTTGCCCTCCGCATCCCTGTTGGTGCGCTCTCTTCCGCGGTACCGAGGCTCCCACCTCCGCTACCCGCAGTCTCCGCCCGCGAAGGGGCTTCCTAGTGTGTGGAAACTTTGCCTCATTCACAGCTCCCTTCCACTGCTGCAGGTCCTGTTCGTATCCTTTTGTCTCTGTTATTCTTTTTTCTTTTGCCCTACCCAGGTACGTGGGGGGTTTCTTGCCTTTTAGGAGGTCTGAGGTCTTCTGCCAGCGTTCAGTAGGTGATCTGTAGGAGTTAGTTGTTCCACGTGTAGATGTATTTCTGGAGTATCTGTGGGGAGGAGGGTGATCTCTTTGTCTTACTCTTCCGCCATCTTCCCGGAAGCCAATCCCGAGTGATCTTTTCAAAACAGAAGGCTGACTGTACTGCCTCCCTGCCGTCTTCCTATCATCCTTTGCATCTTATTCAGCTCCTTCTCAGTCTCAGACCCTTTGCAGAATGGTTCCTCAGTCTGAGCCCCACCCCACGTCCTTCAACTGCGTCTGCTTCTTGAGCGCAGTGTCGAACTCCGTGCCACTTCATTAGTTCAGCAAGTATTTATTGAGCACTTGAGTACCTACACCAGGTACTCGGTTAGGCAATAAGGATTCACCTATGACAGTGATATCCAACTCTGCCTCAGGGACAGCAGAGTTGTGGTTACAACAAATATGCTCCAAATACAATATGAGAAATGCAAACCCAGTGGTAAACATGGATTGTTAGGGAGGCAGATGGAGATGGATGGATATCTAATCTGAACTTGATCTGATATTGGGGCTTGGGAAGTGGGCGATATTTTCTAGCAAAGTACTTAAAATGTGAGACTTGATGGACTCAGAGCCAGGGCTGGTGGGAGTGTTCTTGACAGGGGGGAAGAATTTGCTGGGTTTAGAGGAGCTTTAATATTTTAGTTTCTCAGAGAATCATTTTTTTTTAAAAAAAGAAATCACCTAATACATTTGTACTTCTGTTAAAATTAAAGTGAGAACACCAGTTTTAGGTCCTTTGAATATGTTAATTCTGCTATCTTAAGGATTTTCTTTCCCTAAAAATTTATTTCTAGCTAATTATCAAAATTTATTAGCTAATTATCCTCAGGGAGGAACTTAATCTGTCAGACTGTCGTGCTAATGTTCCTCACAATAGGGCTGCTTCAGTGAATAGAAACTGAGTTAATGGGGAAAATTAAATACTCAGAGGAGTTGATTATTTGGGGATTTTCTTCCAAGGTGATAAATATTACCTGTATTATCAAAAAAAATTATGTTTAAGCCTGGTGCTTGGGTTGAAAGGAGGGAAAAGGGCCATAAACTTTCTTTTTTTATTGAAGTATAGTTGATTTACAATATTGTGTTAGTTTCTGGTGTACAGCAAAGAGATTCAGTTTTATATATATTATATATATGTACATGTATACATGTACATATATATTCTTTTTCATATTCTTTTCCATTATGGTTTATTGCAGGATATTCAATATAGTTCCCTGTGCTATACAATAGGACCTTGTTGCTTATCTATTTTATATATAGTAGTTTGTATTTGCTAATTCCAGACTCCTACTTTATCCCCCCCCACTTCCCCTTTTGTAACCATAAATTTATTTTCTATGTCTGTGAGTTTGTTTCTGTTGCCACAAACTTTCTGATGGGACATCGCCTAAACCACAGCCCTTAGTGCCCCCAAAATGTAAATTGCTGGGATGTATTTGATCTTTTCAAGTTTCAGGGGCAGACAGTAATGTGAGCTAGGGTCAACATGAAAGGAAGGGCCATCTTATGAGATGTTAATAGCGAATCAAACTGTCATTTTCAATTGTGTGTTTTCTGCTATATCAAAGCTTTTTGGATAGAAACTTCAGGAAGAATATAATTTCTCAGGTTAGCCTGATACAGCTTAGGTTTAAACTAAGTGCTAACAGAAAATAAAATCTCCCAACAATAAAAAAATATATAAATACAATAGAGAATTTTAAAGAATGTGTTATGTATGTTAAAGGATGTGATGTAGGTTATAAGTGGGTTTATGATTTGTATGCTAAATCTTATTACTTGGATGATTCTGGCAGTTGCTTGAAAAGTAAGTTATTTTTTCAGGTTGTACAGTAATTACTTACTTTGTGTACCTCCTTCCCACTAGCTCTTTGGTGGCATGCCACACATGTTATTTGCCTTCATGTGCTCAGGACCTAGAACAGTGCTTGGAATAAAGCAAGTTGTTGATGAATGAAACTCCTATGTTCAGGATCTCTTGCTATGTAAGGAGATGTGCACACACTTAGCACAGAATGATTATTATCTTACTGTTCAACTCAGAAAGAAAATGATGATGGTTTTAAGAAGCTTATTGCATCTTGGATGTATTATCATGTTGCTCTTTAAAAAAATCCTTGCAGTTTACAAGATTTAAAAAATCTTGTAAATACTGCAAGTACAGTACCAGGATTTTATAATTTCAAATATCACTTTGTTCCACCTGTAAAGACTTTCTAAATGTTTTTTTTTTTGAAGCTTAATAAATTGTAGAACTATCTAATGGGATCTATAAGCCCATGAACTGTATTTCGTTTTTGTTTTTTTTTTGAACATCTTTATTGGAGTATAATTGCTTTACAATGGTGTGTTAGTTTCTGCTTTATAACAAAGTGAATCAGTTATACATATACATATATCCCCATATCTCCTCCCTCTTGCGTCTCCCTCCCACCCTCCCTATCCCACCCCTCTAGGTGGTCACAAAGCACTGAGCTGATCTCCCTGTGCTATGTGGCTGCTTCTCACTAGCTATCTGTTTTACATTTGTTAGTATATATCAAATGGATATATACTACCAAATACCATCAAATCGCTGATGATGATTGTGATAGAGATTTGTGGGAAACTAAGTGAAGAAAGGGTTAAGGTATATTATTAGCACAATATTTATGAACTTCTGCAGACTGCTAGGTACTATTCTAAGAATTTAAGATTCATGAGTAAACAAAATTTATTTTAAAAATTCACTGATATATTGAAGTTTATAGTCTATGAGGAAGGTGGGGTAGGGAGGCAGATGATAAAAATAACAAACAAGTAAATTGTATACTATGTTCAAAGGCCATATGTATGTGCTTTGGGTGTAGAGAAGGGAAGGGGCAGAGTGGGCTGTAAGTTTAAATAAGATAGACTTCGCAGACCTCAATGAGAACATGCCATTTGAATCAAGACTAATGGAGGCGAGGGAGTTAGCCTTGAGACCATCTGGAAAAATTCCTCTAGGCAGAGGAAACAGCCATGCAGAAGCCTTAAAGCATAAGTGCCTGGCTAATTTGAACTACAGGTAGGTCAGTGTGGTAAATACTTGAAGTGATTTTTTTAACCAAGTGTGTGCAATATGTTTTCAGGATTTTTTTTTTTTGTGTGTGTGGTACGTGGGCCTCTCACTGTTGTGGCCTCTCCTGTTGCGGAGCACAGGCTCCAGATGCGCAGGCTCAGTGGCCATGGCTCACGGGCCCAGCCGCTCCGCGGCATGTGGGATCTTCCCAGACCGGGGCACGAACCCGTGTCCCCTGCATCGTTAGGCGGACTTTCAACCACTGTGCCACCAGGGAAGCCCTAAGGTATTTTTAAATAATAGGAAGTGTTATCTTGAAATGTCCACAGAAATGGTCATTGATCCAAGATGACGTTTACCTAGTGTCCAAGTTTAAACTCAGATCAAAATCTAATTACCATTGTAAGCAACACAAATTGAAGGGTAACATTTCCTTGCTACACAGGATAGAAATCTTCTTATTGCCACATAGATGAACTCCCGACTATCAAATACACACCAGCTACATCTCTACCCAGCGTGAGAGAAAAAGGAAAGGGAAGATTAGCTCGTCTAAGTATTCATATAAATGCAGTCAATAACTCTAGCCGTATTGTAAAAGAATGTTAACATCTCTACAGTGGAACAAAAACATTAACAAATATTCTTCTTCCCAGAAAATAGCTAATGTCTTCCTCGAAAAACGATATACATAGGCTCCAAATTGTTCTTCAGGTGGGTATGAATTATCCACCATTATTTATACTCGCTCACAACACTCCATTTTTGAGCTGGAATTGTGAGCATAAAAATAATCAACATTTTCCACCACCTGCAGAACATTATCTGTACTTTTAGTTCATTTCCTCGGTGCTTCCTGCAGGGGTTCCATCTGCTTTATATACCTTATTTCTCTACAAGTGATTAAAGCTGCTTATGCCACCTGAGCTGCATACATAGTAGGCATTATGGAGTGGCTCAAACCATCGAAGCCCACCACGGTGAAATGACCTCTATGATATTAGGGTCTAGGTTACAGAGATGCTTGTAATGCTCACACAAAATGTATTTGGGGGGAGAAAAATATGACACCAAAAATTTCTAATAAGTTAAATTGTGTCAGTAGGATCATAACTATTGAGAAAACCTTCTAAACAAAATAATGGTCTATAAAATTAATGGTCTTTAAACTTACCTACCTGGAAGACTGATGAAATTTTCAAATAGATCCTCTGACAAATGACTAAAAAATGAAACAAAAACAAAAAACCATCATAGCCTACGATCATTATAACCTAACATAGTTTGTAGAATTGTTTAATACTTTGGATAAGCAACTGTATAAGAAATTGTTCTGTGACTTATGCAGTAAAGCACACATAGCTCATGTAAAATGACCAGTATTCCCTAGATTATTACTTTTGTAAATCTGGAATTCATATAAAGTTTACCTGAAATAAGGTACCTGTTATTTGTTTGTTTCAATGTGAAGTATTTCTAGTTTGTATCCAACACCCAGATTAAGAAATGTAACATCAAATATCAAATTAAAGCCTAGGTATATCCCTAATCATATTCCCCTTGACGTGTTCCAGATTTTTAGAGGAAAAGCTTTCAGCTGTTCCCTGTTGAGTATGATGTTAGCTGTGGGCTTGTCCTATATGCCTTTGGAGAAATAGTTTTTAAAATATAAGTTAATCTTCTATCTCCACAGCATTTCAACACCTACACCATGACGATCTACTAGAACTTTCAACCCGTATGCAGTTGTTATGACTGCAATCTTATACCTCACCATTCCAGACCCTTCAATTTCCAGTTGATCCAGATCCCATTTACTGAACGTTTTGTCTCCAAGGTATTTGGTCTGAGCTATAAGAAGAATGAAACTGCTTTTGTCACCATCTTCATATGGCTCATCCCTATTTAACCTTCATCATTCACTGAAAATGCTATGTCCTCTTGGGTCACTTATGGCTGTCTAAAGCTGGGTTATACAGACTTTCCATGTGAACTCACAAGACCCTGGGCATATAACTGTTTTAGCACCTGTTCGCAATTTGCAATTTCAAGCTTAATGTTTTCTCCCCTCCATTGGACTACAGGCTTGTTGAGGACAGGAACTCAAGTCTTTTTCATCCTTGTACTTCCAGAACCTAACATCGTGCTGAAACAGATCAAAAACTCAGTAATGGTTTATGACTGTATTCATGATTTTATGACATTTTTCTTGATGTAATAACTTGTATATTGTAATTTAAAATAATATTTAAACAGCCTAAAATAGTGTCTATATTCCCCTGCCCCCTGAAAATTAGTGGGGTGCTGTGGGGGAGACAATAAATATTTTGACATGTCACCAGGCATATCACCACTGAGTCAAAGACATGTGTAGTGAAAAGAGCACTAAATCCAGAATTAGGGGACAAAGTTTCCATTATTTTGCCACTATTCGTATTCATTTGGTAAAGCCACTTATCACTTCTGACACTTTTTTTTAAATTGAAGTATAGTTGATTTACAATATTGTGTTAGTTTCAGGTATACAGCAAAGTGATTCATATGTATATATTCTTTTTCAGATTCTCTTCCATTATTGGTTATTATAAGATATTGAATATAGTTCCCTGTGCTATACAGTAAATCTTTGTTGTATATTTTATATATAGTAGTGCATCTGTTAATCCCAAACTCCTAATTTATCCCTTCCCCCACCCTTTTCCCCTTTGAGAAAGTTTGTTTTCTGTGTCTGTGAGACTGTTTCTGTTTGTAAATTAGTTCATTTGTATTTTTTTTAGATTCCACATATAAGTGATATCATGTGATACTTGTCTTTCTCTGACTCATTCACTTAGTATGATAATCTCTAGGTCCATCCACGTTGCTGCAAATGACAATATTTCATTCTTTTTATGGCTAATATTCCATTTTATATATATATTATTTTAAATATATATATAGAAAATCTTCTTTAGCCATTCACTGATGCACACTTAGGTTGTTTCCATGTCTTGGCTATTGTAAGTAATGCTGCTGTGAACATTGGGGTGCATGTGTCTTTTTGAAATAGAGTTTTTGTCTTTTCCGGATATATGCCCAGGAGTGGGATTGCAGGATCATGTGGTAACTCTATTACACTTGGTTTCTTAATCTCTAATTGAAGAGATTCAAAATGGATGCTCTCTAAAATGACATTATCTTGATACTATGTAGAACTCAAAATTTTTCACATGAGAACATGGTTTCTTTTAAATGGTAGGCTTCTTCCCTTGGCTGTGTTCTCCTGTAAGGCTACAAACATGTAAGCAATTCTTATTGATGCTATAGCGTTTCATTGGCTATCCTTGCTCATATCTTCCTCATAGTTGAGGTTCAGTTGTTGATTTACTGAATCAGGATAATAACTATTAAGACTTCTATGCTCCAAGAAAACCACAAACCTAGTTATCAGAATGCAGTTTATGAGATAGAGAAGAAATTTAAGGATATACAAAATTGAATTCACTAGTTTTATGCAGCAGGCCGAGTTTTACATGCAATATGGAAAATCTTAGGTGAGGCATGTATTATATAGTTCAGTTTCAGTTGTGTTACTCTCAGAGTGAGAGACCCAACGTCATTCCTATAGAATTACGTTTTACATTTGTTAGTATATATCAAATGGATATATACTACCAAATACCATCAAATCGCTGATGATGATTGTGATAGAGATTTGTGGGAAACTAAGTGAAGAAAGGGTTAAGGTATATTATTAGCACAATATTTATGAACTTCTGCAGACTGCTAGGTACTATTCTAAGAATTTAAGATTCATGAGTAAACAAAATTTATTTTAAAAATTCACTGATATATTGAAGTTTATAGTCTATGAGGAAGGTGGGGTAGGGAGGCAGATGATAAAAATAACAAACAAGTAAATTGTATACTATGTTCAAAGGCCATATGTATGTGCTTTGGGTGTAGAGAAGGGAAGGGGCAGAGTGGGCTGTAAGTTTAAATAAGATAGACTTCGCAGACCTCAATGAGAACATGCCATTTGAATCAAGACTAATGGAGGCGAGGGAGTTAGCCTTGAGACCATCTGGAAAAATTCCTCTAGGCAGAGGAAACAGCCATGCAGAAGCCTTAAAGCATAAGTGCCTGGCTAATTTGAACTACAGGTAGGTCAGTGTGGTAAATACTTGAAGTGATTTTTTTAACCAAGTGTGTGCAATATGTTTTCAGGATTTTTTTTTTTTGTGTGTGTGGTACGTGGGCCTCTCACTGTTGTGGCCTCTCCTGTTGCGGAGCACAGGCTCCAGATGCGCAGGCTCAGTGGCCATGGCTCACGGGCCCAGCCGCTCCGCGGCATGTGGGATCTTCCCAGACCGGGGCACGAACCCGTGTCCCCTGCATCGTTAGGCGGACTTTCAACCACTGTGCCACCAGGGAAGCCCTAAGGTATTTTTAAATAATAGGAAGTGTTATCTTGAAATGTCCACAGAAATGGTCATTGATCCAAGATGACGTTTACCTAGTGTCCAAGTTTAAACTCAGATCAAAATCTAATTACCATTGTAAGCAACACAAATTGAAGGGTAACATTTCCTTGCTACACAGGATAGAAATCTTCTTATTGCCACATAGATGAACTCCCGACTATCAAATACACACCAGCTACATCTCTACCCAGCGTGAGAGAAAAAGGAAAGGGAAGATTAGCTCGTCTAAGTATTCATATAAATGCAGTCAATAACTCTAGCCGTATTGTAAAAGAATGTTAACATCTCTACAGTGGAACAAAAACATTAACAAATATTCTTCTTCCCAGAAAATAGCTAATGTCTTCCTCGAAAAACGATATACATAGGCTCCAAATTGTTCTTCAGGTGGGTATGAATTATCCACCATTATTTATACTCGCTCACAACACTCCATTTTTGAGCTGGAATTGTGAGCTGGAATTGTGAGCATAAAAATAATCAACATTTTCCACCACCTGCAGAACATTATCTGTACTTTTAGTTCATTTCCTCGGTGCTTCCTGCAGGGGTTCCATCTGCTTTATATACCTTATTTCTCTACAAGTGATTAAAGCTGCTTATGCCACCTGAGCTGCATACATAGTAGGCATTATGGAGTGGCTCAAACCATCGAAGCCCACCACGGTGAAATGACCTCTATGATATTAGGGTCTAGGTTACAGAGATGCTTGTAATGCTCACACAAAATGTATTTGGGGGGAGAAAAATATGACACCAAAAATTTCTAATAAGTTAAATTGTGTCAGTAGGATCATAACTATTGAGAAAACCTTCTAAACAAAATAATGGTCTATAAAATTAATGGTCTTTAAACTTACCTACCTGGAAGACTGATGAAATTTTCAAATAGATCCTCTGACAAATGACTAAAAAATGAAACAAAAACAAAAAACCATCATAGCCTACGATCATTATAACCTAACATAGTTTGTAGAATTGTTTAATACTTTGGATAAGCAACTGTATAAGAAATTGTTCTGTGACTTATGCAGTAAAGCACACATAGCTCATGTAAAATGACCAGTATTCCCTAGATTATTACTTTTGTAAATCTGGAATTCATATAAAGTTTACCTGAAATAAGGTACCTGTTATTTGTTTGTTTCAATGTGAAGTATTTCTAGTTTGTATCCAACACCCAGATTAAGAAATGTAACATCAAATATCAAATTAAAGCCTAGGTATATCCCTAATCATATTCCCCTTGACGTGTTCCAGATTTTTAGAGGAAAAGCTTTCAGCTGTTCCCTGTTGAGTATGATGTTAGCTGTGGGCTTGTCCTATATGCCTTTGGAGAAATAGTTTTTAAAATATAAGTTAATCTTCTATCTCCACAGCATTTCAACACCTACACCATGACGATCTACTAGAACTTTCAACCCGTATGCAGTTGTTATGACTGCAATCTTATACCTCACCATTCCAGACCCTTCAATTTCCAGTTGATCCAGATCCCATTTACTGAACGTTTTGTCTCCAAGGTATTTGGTCTGAGCTATAAGAAGAATGAAACTGCTTTTGTCACCATCTTCATATGGCTCATCCCTATTTAACCTTCATCATTCACTGAAAATGCTATGTCCTCTTGGGTCACTTATGGCTGTCTAAAGCTGGGTTATACAGACTTTCCATGTGAACTCACAAGACCCTGGGCATATAACTGTTTTAGCACCTGTTCGCAATTTGCAATTTCAAGCTTAATGTTTTCTCCCCTCCATTGGACTACAGGCTTGTTGAGGACAGGAACTCAAGTCTTTTTCATCCTTGTACTTCCAGAACCTAACATCGTGCTGAAACAGATCAAAAACTCAGTAATGGTTTATGACTGTATTCATGATTTTATGACATTTTTCTTGATGTAATAACTTGTATATTGTAATTTAAAATAATATTTAAACAGCCTAAAATAGTGTCTATATTCCCCTGCCCCCTGAAAATTAGTGGGGTGCTGTGGGGGAGACAATAAATATTTTGACATGTCACCAGGCATATCACCACTGAGTCAAAGACATGTGTAGTGAAAAGAGCACTAAATCCAGAATTAGGGGACAAAGTTTCCATTATTTTGCCACTATTCGTATTCATTTGGTAAAGCCACTTATCACTTCTGACACTTTTTTTTAAATTGAAGTATAGTTGATTTACAATATTGTGTTAGTTTCAGGTATACAGCAAAGTGATTCATATGTATATATTCTTTTTCAGATTCTCTTCCATTATTGGTTATTATAAGATATTGAATATAGTTCCCTGTGCTATACAGTAAATCTTTGTTGTATATTTTATATATAGTAGTGCATCTGTTAATCCCAAACTCCTAATTTATCCCTTCCCCCACCCTTTTCCCCTTTGAGAAAGTTTGTTTTCTGTGTCTGTGAGACTGTTTCTGTTTGTAAATTAGTTCATTTGTATTTTTTTTAGATTCCACATATAAGTGATATCATGTGATACTTGTCTTTCTCTGACTCATTCACTTAGTATGATAATCTCTAGGTCCATCCACGTTGCTGCAAATGACAATATTTCATTCTTTTTATGGCTAATATTCCATTTTATATATATATTATTTTAAATATATATATAGAAAATCTTCTTTAGCCATTCACTGATGCACACTTAGGTTGTTTCCATGTCTTGGCTATTGTAAGTAATGCTGCTGTGAACATTGGGGTGCATGTGTCTTTTTGAAATAGAGTTTTTGTCTTTTCCGGATATATGCCCAGGAGTGGGATTGCAGGATCATGTGGTAACTCTATTACACTTGGTTTCTTAATCTCTAATTGAAGAGATTCAAAATGGATGCTCTCTAAAATGACATTATCTTGATACTATGTAGAACTCAAAATTTTTCACATGAGAACATGGTTTCTTTTAAATGGTAGGCTTCTTCCCTTGGCTGTGTTCTCCTGTAAGGCTACAAACATGTAAGCAATTCTTATTGATGCTATAGCGTTTCATTGGCTATCCTTGCTCATATCTTCCTCATAGTTGAGGTTCAGTTGTTGATTTACTGAATCAGGATAATAACTATTAAGACTTCTATGCTCCAAGAAAACCACAAACCTAGTTATCAGAATGCAGTTTATGAGATAGAGAAGAAATTTAAGGATATACAAAATTGAATTCACTAGTTTTATGCAGCAGGCCGAGTTTTACATGCAATATGGAAAATCTTAGGTGAGGCATGTATTATATAGTTCAGTTTCAGTTGTGTTACTCTCAGAGTGAGAGACCCAACGTCATTCCTATAGAATTACTGTAATAGGTAATAGGGCTGCTCAGGGATTTGGACTACAAGGAGATGTTGCTGACGCCCACCTAAGAAGCTTTATACACCATTTTAAATTTAGGTAATTTATAATATAATATTCCCTTAATTTTAAAGATCATTTCAGAGTTAATATGAATAAAGGTGTTAAAAGCTCCCAGATTGACAAATTGGTCAATAACCAGAACCATGATGCTGCTTGAAAATCAGAAACACTTAGATGCATATTCAGATGTATGGGACACATAATTTTTTTCCACTGGATTTAGCTCAGATTGGACTTTAATTAAAATGTGCTGTATAAAGACCTGCTCTGTACTGTGAACTTCAGATTATATATGGATAACATGGAAAAGAGTCAAAGAACAGCCATATGCGTTATGAAGAAACTGGTTATATTCTGGGAGGAGTAATTCTTTGCTTTCTTCACTGGTCGTTTCCTGGCTTTATCGGGCCCTGGTCGTAACTCCAACTGTGCCAGGAATTGAGTTCTCATGAAGTGAATTACCTGAGAATTACAGTTAGGATAAGGATATGGGGTCACTGATACAGGTAGCAGAGGGACCTTTCTAATGTACATATGTCAACACAACTAAGCTGGGTAATCTTGAGGACCCTGTAAATGCCAAGGAGAGGGATGTATTCCCACAGTATGTTCCAGATGTGCCCCAGTATTTGAAACATATCATTAAATCAGCTATATTTAAAACAACGTACAGTGTGACAGTTTTCAAATATGTAATTGCATGATGTGACAGATACTAAGCACTAAGTAATCACAAAGGCCATTTTCATAACACACTAATCCAAAAAGAATATTTGAAATACACTAGCTTATCAGTTGCTTCTTCATGAAAACGGACAGTGGAAGAAATTAGAAGTTTCCATACACATTAGTTTTTATTTGCATTACACACATATCTTACAATACATGCTATATAAACACACTGTGAATATGGGAATAAGATTTTTAATTTTTCCACTTAAGATACTAGTGAAGAAAAATCTATACAGCATAACTTTCTTCTAGATGCTGGATATCTGCAAAATTGTTAATATCCATTTGTCATTTAAGATTTAATAGCTCCAAAGGAGCCATCGCAATGTGTAATATGCAAGCATTAACAAATAATTTGCAAGATGCATCAACAGTATTTGTTTTATGCTGTCAAAATAGAGCTTATATATTACCTTTTATAATGCCATGACACTGTAGAAAGTTTTAAATCTTTATAGAGATATATATATATATATTATTTTTCAAACCCCTCTGAAGTATAATTTTATTGCAGCAAATGATAGTATGTCAAAGATTAAGTTAAAGCAAACTACTTTCACTTGCTCCAAACCATCCAAAGCCGATGGCTTTCCATCTCATTGTAAGGTCACAATCCACTCATTCTCATTACATTTCTGCCTTCAACTTCTGCTCCTCTCCCCTTTCGCCACTCACTGGCTTTCTTGTATACCTGAAGGACATCTGGAATATTCCAGATTTAGAACATTTGCATTTTCATTCCCTCTGTCTGGAATACTTTTCCCCAGACAGCTACATGGCTTGCTGGATAGCTACCTTATTTATTGAAATGTCACTTTCTCAGGGCTTTTATGGTTTCCTCTGTGTTTAAAAATGCAGTCCCCATACACACAGCCTATTCTTCCCTTCCCTGATTTAGTTTTTCTCCTCGCCATTATCACTGGCTAACTATATATATATATATGTATTCTTTTAATTTTGCTTATTATCTGTTTTCTTTTCTCCACTAGAATGTAAGAATGTAAGCTGCAAAAATTTATGAATGCTTTTTTTTGCTGTGGTTTCCATGGTGCCTAGATCTGTACTGGTCATATAGTAAGTAGGTACATGATAATATTTGTTGAATGAATGAGTGGACTATAAAACAAATATAAAGATATAATGTACAGGGTTTTGATGATGAAATGTGTGTGCTGAGATGGCTGGAACTAGAGTTTAGGGTCAAGAAGTCATCAGGACCCAAATGTTAGAGATTCATCAGCATTAACAAATTGGTTAGTCTTTTTAAAGTTATTGACAGAGACCATAATGGGTGATCATTTTGTTTTACTTGCTTAATTAATGTTTGCCTTTATTAATGTATTTTGTATATATAAAAAGGGGTTTATGATATTTAAAGGAAGGTCAGATTAGAATGCTGTTCCATCAAAAGTTAAAGAAAGAGAGGTCTGGAACAGTACTACAGTACAAGGCTCTTGGTAAGGATTTGTTTTAAAAAAAAAAGAGAAAGAGAAAAAGAGAAAGGAACAAAGAAGGAAGGAAGGGAGGGAGGGAGGGAAAGAAAGAAGAGAGGAAAGAGGGAGGGAGGAAAAAGTAAGTGGTGTCAAACATTTGAGAATTCTATGCCATAGACTTATTGTAACAGAAAAGTGATAGAAGTAACCTAAGTCAATTAACGAATTTTTAATTAGGTGAAGGTAAATCTGAAGGTCTGGATATACATGACAATCAGTTTGTTTTCAGAATCATGTCAGAAAGTGACAGAATAACCAAAATATATTGTAGCTTTTCTTGCTGTATCAGAGGAGCTAAAGGAAGGCAGTTCTGATCAGGCCAAAGATAAAACTGGAAAAACAATTATCTATAGAAAATGACTACAGGGGACACCATAACTGAACTTCTTTTAATCAGTTTAAGAACAGCAAGCTGGGAAGTCTTCATAGAGAGGCATGTTGTAACAGACGAAGGGAAATTCTGGCTCAGAGGAGTGAAGTGGCCTGTCCACAGTCTCTAAGGATAGTCTCAGCAGAACTTGAACCAAAGTGATTTTTAAAAGTTCCTAGATTAAGTATTTGTATTCTGTTTATTTTAATTAATTCATTCTTCTATTCAGCTAATATTTTTGAAGACCTGCTATATGTCACTTACCATCCTAAACACATTGCATATAGCATTGAAACAATCCCTGCTTTCTTCCCTTCTAATGGTGGGAGACAGACATTTAAAAATAATTTAAATGTGCCCTAAGATAGAGATAAACGTTATGGAGAAAAGCAAAGCTGGGCAGGTAGATGGAGAGCATCTGTGGTGGGGTGGAACTCGGGAAGGAAAGGTTGTCCCTGGAGCTCAGATCTGGGGAAAGAGTGGGCTTGAGGAAAGATGGCTCTAGATGCAGGAAAGAGCAAGTGCGAGTCTCCAAGGAGGCAGAGCCAAAGGAGCAAGGGGGAGACTAGTAGGGCGGCAAGGAAGAGCCGGGTCTCGGAGGGCCTTTCACTATTCTAAGAACTCGACTTTGTCTGTGAACGAGACCGGGTGTCATGTGAGGACCCTGAGCTGTGTCAAAATCTGACTTGTGCTCGAAAACCTCAGCCTGGTTGATGTGTTGAAGGTAGGCGTGAGGGTGCAAGGGTGGAAAGAGGGGACTGGTTAGAGGTTACTGTGGGATGCAGGCGAGCTTGGGGCTTCAACCAGAGCAGTGGCGGGGGGTGGGGTGAGGAGTGCCCAGATTCGGAATAATTATTGAAGGTAGAGCAGGTGGGGGTCACTGACAGGCTGCAGGAGGAGGTGGAAGAAAGGGAAGAGTTGAGGGCGACTCCAAGGCTTTTGTCCTAGAACTGGACCAGTGGAGTTGCCATTTCCTGAAATAGGAAGACCTCAGGAGGGGCAAGTTCAGGACATCTCTCATCTCTCTTAATCTAAAGCTCTCTGTCTCTCTGTCTGTCTCTCTCCTGTGTGTGTGTCTCTCTCTCTTCCTTTGTAATTTATCACTCACCTGTTGAAAAACTAGATTGTATGATATATACAGTTTTCCACAGCATGGATTTTGCTGTTTCCCTTTGGTGACATTTAACGTGTTCCCCTTTCCCCTGTATTTTCTAGAAATTGGCAGGTAGGTCTGTAAGCTTGGTGAAATTCACCTCTGAGTTTTGTCTGCACCCCTCCACAGGTAGTGCTGTGTACTTGCCCGCCCCTCCTGATCCCCAGGACACACATCTCCTCCGGTTTTACTTGTTATATTAGCGACCATGAGTAATCCTACTTAGATCCTACTAACTTGTTAGAAGTTAAAACATTTATCATTTAGCCTTCATTTATGAGCTGAAATATTTCCATAAAGAAAGTATTTAGTTACAGTACACTTCATATAGCTAAGGTAGACTAAATCCTGGATTCTTTGCCTCTATTTACCAATATTCAAAGTGATGAGTTAGTTACCTAGCATCTTCCAAAATTAGACATTTTTTTTTTTTTGTACAAACTCATGGAGTTAAATATACTTGCTGTATTTTAATTCATTGCAGGAAATTCTTATTGATGTTAATTAAAATCATCCTTCTTTGGCCCTGGGGTTTTTTGAACCACTCTCTGTCTCCAGTAGTTTGTTTCTGAAGTGACAATATGTTCCAGGCTCCTCTTATCCATTTCCAGCCCTGAATCAGCCATTTCTCTGGGAGCTTAGTTTTCTCTTAATGGAAAATGGTATTGAGTAATGACAGTCTGGTGCCACAGGTTGGTCCTTGTTTGGGAACTTTTCAATATTCAATGATGAGTTAGTTACCTAGCATCTTCCAAAATTAGACATTTTTTTTTTTTTTTACAAACTCATGGAGTTAAATATACTTGCTGTATTTTAATTCATTGCAGGAAATTCTTATTGATGTTAATTAAAATCATCCTTCTTTGGCCCTGGGGTTTTTTGAACCACTCTCTGTCTCCAGTAGTTTGTTTCTGAAGTGACAATATGTTCCAGGCTCCTCTTATCCATTTCCAGCCCTGAATCAGCCATTTCTCTGGGAGCTTAGTTTTCTCTTAATGGAAAATGGTATTGAGTAATGACAGTCTGGTGCCACAGGTTGGTCCTTGTTTGGGAACTTTTTCAGTGGACAGAGCTAAGACATATATCTACATTTTTAAAAAGATAACGTCATCCTGGGTTCATAGTGATGCTTCTAATTCAAATGCAGAACTATATAGGATTTTAACTTAATCTCATCAATCTTATATATGCTTCTCCTTTTCACATATTGAAATTTTCAGGGTCCAAAACACCAAGATAATTACTTATTTGCATCATCCCACATATGTAGAGCATTTCAATAACAGAGCATGCAGTGTCTAATTATAACTGAAAGGTCAGGGTGAAAAGAATATTTGTTGACAAGATGAGTATGCATATTCTGATTAGAGCAAACGGCATGTACGAAGATCCAGAGGCTTGAGAGCACGTAGTTCATTTAGGAAGGAGCAAATACTGTTCTGCAGAAGGAGTGAGGGATTACACAGTTGGGAAGGCTTTGGAACACAATGGGCCTCACATTCAATGCTGCAGATATTAGAGCATCAACCAGATTCTCAGGCTATTTGGTTTCATCTTCAGGAGGTATCTTGCGTTTGTTTTTAATAAAAAAATATTACTTTTCTACTCTGTCTATATAAGCAGAACTTAAGTGTGAGAAAGGGTAGGGGTTACTTTAAGTATTACTATCCTTTGCTCTGTTCTACAGCAGTTCAGGGAAAACACCAGTGAAATTATAGCTCACTTATTTTCTGACATTTGAAGATGCATTTGCATACTAATGACCCATTGTCGTGGCATTTTTCTCCCCACAGAGGACAAAGTATGGACCATAGTGTCTCATGATTTGCAGATGCAGACGACGGTGGTGGGCTACAACCCAGAAAAATACTCGGTGACACAGCTCATTTACAGCGCCTCCATGGACCAGATCAGCGCCATCACCAACAGCGCGGAGTATTGTGAGCAGTACATCTCCTATTTCTGCAAGATGTCCAGGTTGTTGAACACCCCAGGTAGGCTGAGAATGGAATGTTACTTTTAATTACTATCTCAGCTGGTGATTGGAATTACCTAGACAGTCCAACAGGTGTGGCTTATTATCTTAACAGTCCAGTCTTCAAAGTACCGGCAGCTGTGAAAGTAAAATATAACCACTTGTTTTTTCTTTCTGGAGACGGAAGCTAAGAAATACCAGAAATATCAGAAAAATTCCATTGTTTCTAACTTGGCGATTTAAAAATTTTCTATGCATATACGTGTGTGTGTGAGTGCTTCTAGTGCGTGATTATCAGTATTTGCTTTGGGCAAAAGTTTTATCAAAGCTCCTTGTGAACTTTCAAGTAATTCCCTTTGAGTTCTTCAGTTGTCTCTAACATAGAGATGAAAGAATTCTGAAGGCTGTCTGCAGGTAAACAGCATATAGAATAGCGATAGAATTTAGAGCTGTTTGTTGTCTGTAGTCATTTAACAGTATCTGTTGGTCTCAAGAAGTATGCCCTTTTTTTTTCATGATGGCTTACTTTTAGCAGTGCTTCAGGACTTGTGTGTGTGTGTGTTGGGGGTAAAGAAGATAGAGTTTACAAAGGGTATATTGGAAGTATCTTTACCACAAGAGCCATATACTCTGGGATTCTTGGCAGTAAATACATTATGTTGACAGCAAACTAAATCTCTTCATCTATAGTATAACATAGAAGTAAAGCATGTGCTTTGAGTCAGAGAAACACATGTTCACACTTTTCAGCCTTGCTGCTTCTCGGGTATGTGACTTTGGGGGAGTTCATTGAACTTCTCTGCCTCAGTTTCCAGTGTCTTCCAGTCAAAGAGGGATCATAATGCCTATTTCAAGGTGATTGTGAGAATTTGATCAGGGAATATACTAAGTGCCTGTTATAAGTCTTGATGCACTTAAGGACTTAATAAAGAGGAAATAGTATATTGATGATTTTTTTATTATTAAACAACTTTGGAAGTGGCATTATGTCAGAGACCAAGGGACTGCTTGATACCCCAAATTAGTGTTGTATTGGGGCCAGTGTTGTAGGGAGTCACAGAGAAGAGTTATAAGCAGGACAGTCTATAATGTTTTGAAGATTTAAGTGCTTTTATGTGCAAAGCCTTGTGCTAAAATTACAGACAAGTATAACCTATGGACTCTAAGAAAGTAAAATCTGTAAAATATGAAAATGATTGGTTCAGACAATTATGCTTTTGCTATTTGGAGAAAGAAGACATGACTGTGGCTGGGATGTTGAAGTGATGCTTCATTAAAGAGGTCGAAAGACAGTTCGAGGTTGGTGAGAGTAAACAAGAGTCTGGAGGACAGACTACGAATGATCTTTCAGGCCACGGTGAGGAGTAGTCTAGCAGAAGCAGAGTTCGTGTCAAACAACAGTAAGAAATAAGGCTGGAAAGTACAAACGGGAGAAACTGTGGAGGAAATTAAATGCAATGCTGAGCATTTTCCCTGGAGGCCCGTGCTTCTCAGGCTTTAGTGTGCATGCGAATAACCCGGAGGGATTAATGAGACACAAACTGCTGGGCTTCGTTCCCTGAATTTCTGATTCAATAGGTCTGAGGTGGGGCTCCAGAATTTTCATTTGTAACGAGTGTTTTGGACTGAATTGTGTCCCCCACAATTCACACGTTGAAGTCCTAATCCCTCATGTGACCGTATTTGAGACAGGGCTTTTAGGAGATAATTAAGGTTAAATGAGGCTATAAGGTTAGATTCCTAATCTGACTGAATTGGTGGTTTATAAAAAGAGGAAGAGTCAGAAAGAGCACTCTCACCAGAAACCAAACTGGCCAGTACCTTGATCTTGGATTTACAGCCTCCGGAACTGTAAGAAAAGAATGTCTGTTGTTTAAGCCACTCAGCCGATGGTATTTTGCTGCGGCAGCCTGAGTGTGCTATAGTGCAGTGAGTTCCCGGGTGAGACCACTGTGAGAACCATAGCTGTGGGCAGTGGAAATCCCTGAAGGTCTCTAGAACTGTTCTTCTATCCCCCTTCACTTATTTCAGACTTTTATTTTATTTTTACTGGATCCTGTTTCCAGTGCTAAGAAAAGTCAACCAACGATTATAGAAAATCCGGACCACTAGGCACAATTAATGAACCCCATCAGCTTGTCTGCCCTCAGTTTCATGCGTGAGTGCTCCCTGTGGAAGTTCCTTCCAAAGATTCCAGTCCATCAGTCTCCAGTCCTGGAGGGGATGGTGTGAGGGAAAACTGCTGATCAGAAAAATAACTTGGTACCATCAGCTTTGTTTTCTTTATTTTCTTCCATTCTTCTATTAAACTCCAAAGTCAACTTTTACTGTTTGAATTTTTGCTCTCGTGGTTAAAAAACACAATGCAACCTCCAAATAAGTTTATCTTACAGTTCAGGCACCAGGAGAATTAGGCTAGAGGTAAGAGAAACAATTTGCTTTTAGCGATTCTGGTGTTGTAGTTCATTCCTTCCCTTCCCTCATTGGTACACTCTGTGCCTTCCCCCATCCACCAAGAAGCCTCACACACTTATTACCCTCCTTTTGGAAACCCAGGATGTCCAAAGCCATCAGGAAACAGGATAAATTTGTTTTAAAAATACTTGCATTACGTTTTCTCATAATAAGCTAAACACACTTCTCTTCAACCTCCAGACACCTTTTCAGAGGAAGAACTACTAAATTGAAATCAAGAGTGAATTGTTAATCTGTACAGTAAGCACACTATTTTCTTTGTGTTTGCAGACATTTGCAGGTTATTATTATACTTACTAAACTGTGCATTGAAAATCATGTTATCATATGCTTCTTGCCTTTGGGGACACCCTCCATGTATCAAATTTTTACTCACATAGGATCGGACTTAATAAATGTTTGCTGACTGGAATGAAATGACAGATATATTGTTTTAAATATTTTCTCATTCAACCTTCAGTCAGTTGTTTTTAAACAGTGTGTACGTCAGAATTTTCAGGTTGCTCGTCACAATGCTGATTCCGTGATTCTGACTCGGGAGAACTTGGTTGGGGCACAGGAATGTTTGCTTTTAACAAACATCCATGCATCATTCTGTGAACCGTACACTGAAAAATACCATCCTTAATTTATGGCATGAGGCCTCTCATCTTGGATTTTAAGGCATCAGTCCTCTGTGTGGGAGAAGATTAAAGGGAATATTAGAACTTGTCTGACCAACTGAAATAAAATGGCATACATAACTACCTGTTCCTCCAGCTAAAATAAATTGGCATAGTGGTATTTTAAAAATCCTTTTCGTAGACTATTGTAAAGTGAATTTCAGCCTACTCTTCTTAGTCATTTTTCATATCCCAATTTCTATTTTCAGGGTTAATTAATCTGTAGACAGCTGAGGCAAGGAAAAGGAGTGGTTGATATAGCAAGTTTTCCTGTATTACTGTATTCTGCATATGTCCAAGTATGAAAGAATACAATTTAATACAAATCTTTAATTTGCTATTTTAAGGAGCTCATGTTTTCTGTAATTGGTTTTTTCCCTCCTTCCTGGTAACATTCCATTTTAAATATCCATTTACTCATTCTTAACTAAGGCTGAATTATATTGGAACTTCTGTAGTAGTACTTGTGAAATCTGTTTGAATACAAAGTATATTCATTATAGTCATGGCAATTAAAATGAATATCAATCGCTTCTCGGCCTTTTGGCTAAGATCAAGTGTAAAATGAATATCAAATGAGTTTGTAATAGCTATGTACTTAAAATGTTATTCTTTGTTTTAAGAGCCTTACCCTCAAGAGTTCATTTGGGGCTCTATAGTTGCTAATGATACTTATGATAAAGAGTTGATTTTACATGTATATGGACCTCATTTTTATTTTGATAAATCTTTAGTTGTACCACACCATTAGCTAACAAATGTAGATTTACTCATTAATGGTTTCTCACAACTTTTTTTTTTTTTTTTTTGGAATTATTATATGTGATCTTTATTTATTTATTTTTTTTAAACATCTTTATTGGGGTATAATTGCTTTACAATGGTGTGTTAGTTTCTGCTTTATAACAGAGTGAGTCAGTTATACATATACATATGTTCCCATATCTCTTCCCTCTTTGTCTCCCTCCCTCCCCCCCTCCCTATCCCACCCCTCCAGACAGCCACAAAGAACCGAACCGAGCCGGTTTCCCTGTGCCATGCGGCTGCTTCCCACTGGCTATCTACCTTACGTTTGTTAGTATATATATGTCCATGTCTCTCTCTCGCCCTAACACACCTCACCCTTCCCCCTCCCCATATCCTCAAGTCTGTTCTCCAGTAGGTCTCTGTCTTTATTCCTGTTTTACCCCTAGGTTCTTCATAACATTTTTTTTTTTCAAATTCCATATATATGTGTTAGCATACGGTATTTGTCCTTCTCTTTCTGACTTACTTCACTCTGTATGACAGACTCTAGATCTATCCACCTCATTACAAATAGCTCAATTTCGTTTCTTTTTATGGCTGAGTAATATTCCATTGTATATATGTGCCACATCTTCTTTATCCATTCATCCGACGACGGGCACTTAGGTTGTTTCCATCTCCGGGCTATTGTAAATAGAGCTGCAATGAACATTTTGGTACATGACTCTTTCTGAATTCTGGTTTCCTCAGGGTATATACCTAGTAGTGGGATTGCTGGGTCATATGGTAGTTCTATTTGTAGTTTTTTAAGGAACCTCCATACTGTTCTCCATAGTGGCTGAACCAATTCACATTCCCACCAGCAGTGCAAGAGTGTTCCCTTTTCTCCACACCCTCTCCAGCATTTATTGTTTCTAGATTTTTTGATGATGGCCATTCTGACTGGTGTGAGATGATATCTCATTGTAGTTTTGATTTGCATTTCTCTAATGATTAATGATGTTGAGCATTCTTTCATGTGTTTGTTGGCAGTCTGTATATCTTCTTTGGAGAAATGTCTATTTAGGTCTTCTGCCCATTTTTGGATTGGGTTGTTTATTTTTTTGTTATTGAGCTGCATGAGCTGCCTGTAAATTTTAGAGATTAATCCTTTGTCAGTTGATTCATTTGCAAATATTTTCTCCCATTCTGAGGGCTGTCTTTTGGTCTTGTTTATGGTTTCCTTTGCTGTGCAAAAGCTTTGAAGTTTCATTAGGTCCCATTTGTTTATTTTTGTTTTTATCTCCATTACTCTAGGAGATGGGTCAAGAAGGATCTTGCTGTGATTTATGTCATAGAGTGTTCTGCCTATGTTTTCCTCTAAGAGTTTGATAGTTTCTGGCCTTACATTTAGGTCTTTAATCCATTTTGAGCTTATTTTTGTGTATGGTGTTAGGGAGTGATCTAATCTCATACTTTTACATGTACCTATCCAATTTTCCCAGCACCACTTATTGAAGAGGCTGTCCTTTCTCCACTGTATATTCCTGCCACCTTTATCAAAGATAAGGTGACCATATGTGCATGGGTTTATCTCTGGGCTTTCTATCCTATTCCATTGATCTATCTTTCTGTTTTTGTGCCAGTACCATACTGTCTTGATTACTGTAGCTTTGTAGTATAGTCTGAAGTCAGGCAGCCTGATTCCTCCAGCTCCATTTTTTGTTCTCAAGATTGCTTTGGCTATTCGGGGTCTTTTGTGTTTCCATACAAATTGTGAAATTTTTTGTTCTAGTTCTGTGAAAAATGCCAGTGGTAGTTTGATAGGGATTGCATTGAATCTATAGATTGCTTTGGGAAGTAGAGTCATTTTCACAATGTTGATTCTTCCAATCCAAGAACATGGTATATCTCTCCATCTGTTTGTATCATCTTTAATTTCTTTCATCAGTGTCTTATAATTTTCTGCATACAGGTCTTTTGTCTCCTTAGGTAGGTTTATTCCTAGATATTTTATTCTTTTTGTTGCAATGGTAAATGGGAGTGTTTTCTTGATTTCACTTTCAGATTTTTCATCATTAGTATATAGGAATGCCAGAGATTTCTGTGCATTAATTTTGTATCCTGCTACTTTACCAAATTCATTGATTAGCTCTAGTAGTTTTCTGGTAGCATCTTTAGGATTCTCTATGTATAGTATCATGTCATCTGCAAACAGTGACAGCTTTACTTCTTCTTTTCCGATTTGGATTCCTTTTATTTCCTTTTCTTCTCTGATTGCTGTGGCTAAAACTTCCAAAACTATGTTGAATAAGAGTGGTGAGAGTGGGCAACCTTGTCTTGTTCCTGACCTTAGTGGAAATGCTTTCAGTTTTTCGCCATTGAGGATGATGTTGGCTGTGGGCTTGTCATATACGGCCTTTATTATATTGAGGAAAGTTCCCTCTACACCTACTTTCTGCAGGGTTTTTATCATAAATGGGTGTTGAATTTTGTCAAAAGCTTTCTCTGCATCTATTGAGATGATCATATGGTTTTTCTCCTTCAATTTGTTAATATGGTTAATCACATTGATAGATTTGCGTATATTGAAGAATCCTTGCATTCCTGGAATAAACCCCACTTGATCATGGTGTATGATCCTTTTAATGTGCTGTTGGATTCTGTTTGCTAGTATTTTGTTGAGGATTTTTGCATCTATGTTCATCAGTGATATTGGCCTGTAGTTTTCTTTCTTTGTGACATCCTTGTCTGGTTTTGGTATCAAGGTGATGGTGGCCTCGTAGAATGAGTTTGGGAGTGTTCCTCCCTCTGCTATATTTTGGAAGAGTTTGAGAAGAATAGGTGTTAGCTCTTCTCTAAATGTTTGATAGAATTCGCCTGTGAAGCCATCTGGTCCTGGGCTTTTGTTTGTTGGAAGATTTTTAATCACAGTTTCAATTTCAGTGTTTGTGATTGGTCTGTTCATATTTTCTATTTCTTCCTGATTCAGTCTTGGCAGTTTGTGCATTTCTAAGAATTTGTCCATTTCTTCCAGATTGTCCATTTTATTGGCATAGAGTTGCTTGTAGTAATCCCTCATGATTTTTTGTATTTCTGCAGTGTCAGTTGTTACTTCTCCTTTTTCATTTCTGATTCTATTGATTTGAGTCTTCTCCCTTATTTTCTTGATGAGTCTGGCTAATGGTTTATCAATTTTGTTAATCTTCTCAAAGAACCAGCTTTTAGTTTTATTGATCTTTGCTATTGTTTCCTTCATTTCTTTTTCATTTATTTCTGATCTGATTTTTATGATTTCTTTCCTTCTGCTAACTCTGGGGTTTTTTTGTTCTTCTTTCTCTAATTGCTTGAGGTGCAAGGTTAGGTTGTTTATTCGAGATGTTTCCTGCTTCTTAAGGTGGGCTTGTATTGCTATAAACTTCCCTCTTAGAACTGCTTTTGCTGCATCCCATAGGTTTTGGGTCGTTGTATCTCCATTGTCATTTGTTTCTAGGTATTTTTTAATTTCCTCTTTGATTTCTTCAGTGATCACTTCGTTACTAAGTAGTGTATTGTTTAGCCTCCATGTGTTTGTATTTTTTACTGCTCTTTTCCTATAATTGATATCTAATCTCATGGCGTTGTGGTCGGAAAAGATACTTGATATAATTTCAATTTTCTTAAATTTACCAAGGCTTGATTTGTGACCCAAGATATGATCTATCCTGGAGAATGTTCCATGAGCACTTGAGAAAAATGTGTATTCTGTTGTTTTTGGATGGAGTGTCCTATAAATATCAATTAAGTCCATCCTGTTTAATGTATCATTTAAAGCTTGTGTTTCCTTATTTATTTTCATTTTGGATGATCTGTCCATTGGTGAAAGTGGGGTGTTGAAGTCCCCTACTATGAATGTGTTACTGTCGATTTCCCCTTTTATGGCTGCTAGTTTTTGCCTTATGTATTGAGGTGCTCCTATGTTGGGTGCATAAATATTTACAATTGTTATATCTTCTTCTTGGATCGATCCCTTAATCATTATGTAGTGTCCTTCTTTGTCTCTTCTGATAGTCCTTATTTTAAAGTCTATTTTGTCTGATATGAGAATTGCTACTCCAGCTTTCTTTTGGTTTCCATTTGCATGGAATATCTTTTTCCATCCCCTTACTTTCAGTCTGTATGTGTCTCTAGGTCTGAAGTGGGTCTCTTGTAGACAGCATATATATGGGTCTTGTTTTTGTATCCATTCAGCCAATCTGTGTCTTTTGGTGGGAGCATTTAGTCCATTTACATTTAAGGTAATTATCGATATGTATGTTCCTATTCCCATTTTCTAAATTGTTTTGGGTTCGTTATTATAGGACTTTTCCTTCTCTTGTGTTTTTGTCTAGAGAAGTTCCTTTAGCATTTGTTGTAAAGCTGGTTTGGTGGTGCTGAACTCTCTCAGCTTTTGCTTGTCTGTAAAGGTTTTAATTTCTCCATCAAATCTGAATGAGATCCTTGCTGGGTAGAGTAATCTTGGTTGCAGGTTTTTCTCCTTCATCACTTTCAGTATGTCCTGCCACTCCCTTCTGGCTTGTAGAGTTTCTGCTGAGAGATCAGCTGTTAACCTTATGGGGATTCCCTTGTGTGTTATTTGTTGTTTTTCCCTTGCTGCTTTTAATATGCTTTCTTTGTATTTAGTTTTTGACAGTTTGATTAATATGTGTCTTGGCGTATTTCTCCTTGAATTTATCCTGTATGGGACTCTCTGTGCTTCCTGGACTTGATTAACGATTTCCTTTCCCATATTAGGGAAGTTTTCAACTATAATCTCTTCAAATATTTTCTCAGTCCCTTTCTTTTTCTCTTCTTCTTCTGGAACCCCTATAATTCGAATGTTGGTGCGTTTAATGTTGTCCCAGAGGTCTCTGAGACTGTCCTCAGTTCTTTTCATTCTTTTTTCTTTATTCTGCTCTGCAGTAGTTATTTCCACTATTTTATCTTCCAGGTCACTTATCCGTTCTTCTGCCTCATTTATTCTGCTATTGATCCCATCTAGAGTATTTTTCATTTCATTTATTGTGTTGTTCATCATTGTCTGTTTCATCTTTATTTCTTCTAGGTCCTTGTTAACTGCTTCTTGCATTTTGTCCATTCTATTTCCAAGATTTTGGATCATCTTTACTATCATTATTCTGAACTCTTTTTCAGGTAGACTGCCTATTTCCTCTTCATTTGTTAGGTCTGGTGGGTTTTTATCCTGCTCCTTCATCTGCTGTGTGTTTTTCTGTCTTCTCATTTTGCTTATCTTACTGTGATTGGGTTCACCTTTTTGCAGGCTGCAAGTTCGTAGCTCCCGTTGTTTTTGATGTCTGTCTCCAGTGGCTAAGGTTGGTTCAGTGCGTTGTGTAGGCTTCCTGGTGGAGGGGACTAGTGGCTGTGTTGTGGTGTATGAGGCTAGATCTTGTCTCTCTAGTGGGCAGGTCCACGTCTGGTGGTGTGTTTTGGGGTGTCTGTGGACTTATTATGATTTTAGGCAGCCTCTCTGCTAGTGGGTGGGGTTGTGTTCCTGTTTTGCTATATGGTTGGCATAGGTTGTCCAGCACTGTAGCTTGCTGGTCGTTGAGCGAAGCTGGGTGCTGGTGTTGAGATGGAGATCTCTGGGAGATTTTCGCCGTTTGATATTATGTGGGGCTGGGAGGTCTCTTCTTGACGAGTGTTCTGAAGTTGGCTCTCCCACCTCAGAGGCAGAGTCCTGACTCCTGGCTGGAGCAGCAAGAGCCTTTCATCCACTCGGCTCAGAATAAAAGGGAGAGAAAGTAGAGAGAATTAGTATAAGTAGGAGGAAATAGGAAAGAAAGAAAGAAAGAAAGAAAGAGAGGAGGGAAGGAAGGAAGGAGGGAAGGAAGAAAGAAAGAAAGAAGAAAAGAAAGGAAGAAGGCAAGAAGGAAAGAAAGGAGGGAGGGAGGGAGGAGGGAAGGAAGGAAGGAATGAGGGAAGGAAGGAAAAAATACAGAAAGAAAGAAGATACAGTAAAATAAAATAAAGTATAATAAAGTTATTGAATTAAAAAAATAATTATTTAGAGGAAAAAAAAAAGGGAAGGATAGAACCTTAGGACAAATGGTGGAAGCAAAGTTATAGAGACAAAATCTTACATAGAAGCATACACATATACCCTCACAAAAAGAGGTAAAGTGGAAAAAATCATAAAACTTGCTCTCCAAGTCCACCTCCTCAATTTGGGACGATTCGTTGTCTCAAAAAGGGAAGGAAGGAAGGAAAGATAGAAAGAAGGTAAAGTATAACAGAGTTCTTTAAATTAAAATTAATTATTAAGAAAAAAATTAAAAAAAAAAATGGTCGGATAGAACGCTGGGACAAATGGTGGAAGCAAACCTATACAGACAAGATCTCACACAGAAGCATACACATACACATTCACAAAAAGAGGAAAAGGGGAAAAAATCATAGATCTTGCTCTAGAAGTCCGCCTCCTCAATTTGGGATGATTCGCTGTCTATTCATGTCCGATCCTCTGTGCGGGAATCTCTCCGCTTTGCCCTCCGCGCCCCTGCGGCTGTGCTCTGCTCCGCGGCTCCGAAGCTCCCCGCCTCCGCCACCCAGTCTCCACCCAAGAAGGGGCTTCCTAGTGTGTGGAAACCTTTCCTCCTTCACAGCTGCCTCCCACTCGTGCAGGTCCTGTCCTTTTTCTTTTGTCTTTGTTTTTTCTTTTTCCTTTCGCCCTACCCAGGTACGTGGGGAGTTTCTTGCCTTTTGGGAGGTCTGAGGTCTTCTGCCAGCATTCAGTAGGTGTTCTGTAGGAGTTGTTCCACATGTAGATGTATTTCTGGTGTATTTGTGGGGAGGAAGGTGATCTCCGCGTCTTACTCCTCCGCCATCTTTCCACCGCCCCTCTCACAAGTTTTACAAGGATAGTAATATATGACTTACAATGTTATCACTTTTTAAAAAATTTATTTATTTATTCATTTCTTTGGCTGCGTTGGATCTTCGTTGCTGCACGTGGGCTTTTCTAGTTGCAGTGAGCAGGGCCTTCTCTTGGTTGCGGTGAGCATGCTTCTCATTGCGGTGACTTCTCTTGTTGCGGAGCATGGGCTCTAGACACATGGGCTTCAGTAGTTGTGGCACACGGGCTCAGTAGTTTTGGCTCATGGGCTTAGTCGCTCTTTGGTGCGTGGGATTTTCCCGGACCAGGGTTCAAACCCATGTCCCCTGCATTGACAGGCAGATTCTTAACCACTGTGCCACCAGGAAAGTCCCGTCACTTCTTTTTATTACTACAAAATCTTTAAACGGAATCAATTTTAAAGTAATGCTTTTGCCATGCTTTATGGTCATATCCATCCTTGCAATGTAACTATTAATTCAGTTGTCCTTAATGAACTTTACAAAAGACATAGAACAAAGACAAGGTTATTTGATTTCATCCAGTTTGAAAATAAACAAATTAATTCTACCCAAACGGGAAAAAAAAAACCAAAACCATTAATACCTATCCAAAACCACAAGGATGTTAACATGTTTTATATTTATATCCCCAGAACTGCAAATATACTGATATCTGAACTTAATGAAAGGCAGAAATCTTTAAACAATGAAATCTACTTCTGAAAATAAATACCTCAAGAACTTAAATTTGATAAATTAGACACCAGGAGAAAGTATATTAGATCCCACTTGAGTCAAGACTTAGTCAACAATCCTAATGCTTTTAAATGGCAAAAATATTTCTCTATATTTGGATTAGACCTATTAGCCTGATTTTAAATGCTTATTTGTATATTTTAGATGCACTGTTGTCATGTATTTATTTTATAAAACTTTATACTTTCTAATTAAGCATTTTCTTCTAAAGCATTTATTCCCTACATATATAAATATTTAATTATAGACATATAACGTTGATATGTTTCCTATTTTTCTGGCTATATTTAGTGTTGATTTCATTTGTTCTCAGTGTTTTTCATTGTGCCATGTAGTTTTGTTCTCATAAGTCATAGTTTTATTGCTTCATTTTTGGAAAGAAACAGTATAAATTATTCATCCTTTTGGGTAGTTTACTATTAGATTTTGTATCTATTGAAAAGGAGTTATGTTCACAATTTTTACCTGTTAAGTAAGCTGTGTAAAATTCAATATACTTTAATGATACTGAACTGTGATTTAGTGGCATCCAAAAGAAAAGAAAACATGAGTCTGGCATTATAACTTATAACCTATTTTTAGAAAAAAATTCTAAACTTCAGTGAAGCTATCAAAAAAGTGAATTTTGGGCTTCCCTGGTGGCGCAGCGGTTGAGAATCTGCCTGCTAATGCAGGGGACATGGGTTCGAGCCCTGGTCTGGGAGGATCCCACATGCCGCGGAGCGGCTAGGCCTGTGAGCCACAACTACTGAGCCTGCGCATCTGGAGCCTGTGCTCCGCGACAAGAGAGGCTGCGATAGTGAGAGGCCCACGCACAGCAATGACGAATGGCCCCCGCTTGCCACAACTAGAGAAAGCCCTTGCACAGAAACGAAGACCCGACATAGCAAAAATAAATTAATTAATTAATAAACTCCTACCCCCAACATCTTTAAAAAAAAAAAAAAGTGAATTTTCAGCTTGTGATGTGCATTATAAGAAACTATGATGTTTAACTCTTGAAACAAAATAGATAAAACATTGCTCAACTGCAACTAAAGACTGGCATTTTCCGTGAATGAGTTTCATTGTGACTAGTCAGTATGTTAATCAAAAGATTAATCATTTATCTGCTTAATTATTATGTTAAATAATTGTAATGAAATTGGAGGATACAATTAAATGGGACAAGCAATGAAGATAGTAATAACTAAAAGGTAAAATCAGAAAATTAAATCTAGCAATATTCTACACCCAGGCAACTGGCATCTTCACAGAGGACCCTGTAGTTAAAAGGGACAGAATGGTCACAGGGGAGAGTAGAGATAATTTCAGCAGTGTGGGTAGGAGTTGATCAAAGTCTCAGCTGGAATAATGGATGAGATAATCAATCCATATATATGTATTGTTTCTTGTGTATCAGGAATTGTGATATGTAGGCTGAGGTGTGAAGGATTCATTTGAGTTAACTAAGAAAAAAATGGCAGTGGGACATCTAGGTTTGAGATGTGAGAATGTGCAGTAATTCTGAGATGCAGGTCAAGGAATACAGGACTTTGAAGGAAATGAGAGAGGTCAGAGTGGCTGCAGCAGAGAATGTGAAGGTGAGAGAGAGGAAAGCAGACTTGAGGAGATCAGTCCAGAGTCTCTGAGTGATGGTAAAGGTTTCACTCCAAGGGCAAAGGAAGTGGTTGTAAGTAAGGGTATTCTGGCTGTGATGAGGAGAATGGAATCCAGGAAGGGCAGAGTTTGTATGATAGACCATCTGGTACAATGTCACAGGAGTGCAGAGGAGACTGGATGACCTGTATGTTCACTGGGAATTAGGAGGAAAGACGGTTTTAGGTTTAGATGGTAGAATGAACAGGATCTGTGATTGCATATATGTAGAGTAACTTTAGGGGAAGGGAAAATGCAGTCTTCCCATGTACCCAGGAGTAAAGGTAAAATGGATGACTATGAACAGTTGTAAAGCCTTCACAAGATGACTCAAAGAGGTCATGGGAGGTGCAAGAAAAGAACAGAAGGAAAGAAAATACTAATTTGAAAAAGTAATTTGAGGAGTGGATGCTGCTAACTAAAGGGACTCAAAAGTAATGATCAAAGCAGTAGGAAGAGAATCAAATTAGAGAAGCCTTATAATGGGGAAGCTAAGGGAAATGTGTGTTTAACAATCAACAGGTGAAAAACAAAAGCAGGAAAACTGAGATGTGGTCAGTGGTGAGACATCAAAGAAGGAAGTCAGCCCCTGGCTTTGGCTGTTGTGAGGCCACTGGAGTTTCACGTCTGTGGGGTCTGCTGGGTGCAGCCACTGAAGAATGAATGGCAAAAGGAAACAAGTGAAGGTTTTCAAAAAGTTCCATGGTAAAGGGATGGCTATATAGAGAATTGCTGCTTAACCGGAAGGCAGAGCCCAAATGAGGGTTTGGGGATTTTAAGGATGAGGGAGTTATGAGTAAGTTTATAAACGTAGGAGGCAGCGAAGAGGATGAAGCTAAAGGTATAAGACAGATAAGGAACGTAAGAGGTCCCACGAGAGAAAAGAGAGTATGGAATTTGCCTTGGCAAAGAATGAACACCTGCTCTGAGAAAGGAGGTAAAGAAAAAGGTAATTTCCATTAAATTCTATTGACCAATACCATCCTTGACATTTTATCTCATTTAACTGTCAAAGTTATGTAAAGTAGATTTTATTATCTCCATTTTGCAAACACAGGGCTCAAAGAGGTGAATAAACTCACTGAACATCACTGCAGCTAGAAGCGGGCAAGCTGGGGTTCAAATGCAAATCTGTCCTACTATAAACCTTTTTTTCTGACACGTTAAGAAAGTGTGAACATGTAGAGAGGTCAGTGTGCTGCCACCAAAGTGAGGGTAGAACTAAGCCCAGCAGTCTCTGTACCCACCCTATCTCTTCAACCACCATGAAAGAGCATTTTCCTTCTTGGCATTTACTTTTTCTGTCTATGATTAGAAATACTCTTTGTCAAGTGGCCTTGGGTCAAATCCAATATTTTGATTAATAAATTAATCTTAAGGTCAGATTTATTGAGGATAGCTTGTCTGATTTCTACTAAAAGTGTACTCGTTTCAAGTTGCCAACATTTTGAGCTTTAAGGTGAGACTTTGAAGAACATTGACCTTCTATAGCATGATAAAGATTGTTTTTAATGCTGCCATTTTATTTTGTGAGTGCCTATGTGTGTGTAGCTTCATTTTTTAATGACTAAAATAGAAATAAGTGAGAACTTTGAAGTAATCCTATATCACTCTGTAGAATTTGAAAATTGTCTCTTTGTGTGCTTAAGTCAAACTTTTTTGGTTGTACATAATCTTTATAATTATACATTTTAATGACATCATAAAGTGAGGATAAACCTACTTGGTCAGATTTGATAAATTATGTTTTTATTAATCGTTTTTAATTGAAGTACAGTTAATGTACAGTGTATTAGTTTCAGGTTTATAGCAAAGTGAGTCAGTTATATATACTTATATATATATTCATTCATATATTTTTTTTTCTTCAGATTTTTTTCCATTATAGGTTATAAGATATTGAATATAGTTCCCTGTGCTCTACAGTAGGTCCTTGTTGGTTATCTATTTTATATAAGTACTGTGTCTCTGTTAATCCCAAACTCCTAATTTACCTTTTCCACCCCCCACACTATCCCTTTTGGTAACCATAAGTTTGTTTTCTATGTCTGTGAGTCTATTTCTGTTTTGTAAATAAGTTCATTTATATCATTTTTTAAGATTGTACATATAAGTGATATCATGATATTTGTCTTTATCTTACTTACCTTAATTAATATGATAATCTCTAGGTCCATCCGTGTTGCTGCACATGGCATTATTTCGTTGTTTTTAATGGCTGAATAATTTTCCATTGTGTATATATACCACATCCTCTTTATTCATTCATTTGTTGATGCACACTTAGGTTGCTTCCGTGCCTTGGCTATTGTAAATAGTGATGCTTTGGGGTGCATGTATTTTTTTTTTTTTTTTTTGCGGTACGCGGGCCTCTCACTGCTGTGGTCTCGCCTGTTGCAGAGCACAGGCGCCGGATGCGCAGGCTCAGTGGCCATGGCTCACAGGCCCAGCTGCTCCGCAGCATGTGGGATCTTCCTGGACTGGGGCACAAACCCATCTCCCCTGCATCATGTCCCCTGCATCAGCAGGCGGACACTTAACCACTGCACCACCAGAGAAGCTCGATGTATCTTTTTTAATTAGAGTTTTCTCTGGATATATGCCCAGGAATGGGATTGCAGGATCATATGGTAACTCTCTTTTTGGTTTTTTAAGGAACAGTATGGATACTATGCATAGTTGCTGCACCAGTTTACATTCCCAGCAACAATGTAGGAGGGTTCCTTTCTCTCCATGTCTTCTCCAGCATTTATTATTTGTAGACGTTTTAATCATGGCCATTCTGACTGGTGTGAGGTGATACCTCATTGTAGTTCTGATTTGCATTTCTCTAATAATTAGTGATGTTGAGCATCTTTTCATGTGCCTGTTGCCCATCTGTATGTCTTCTTTGGAGAAATGTCTAATTAGGTCTTCTGCTCATTTTTTGATTGGGTTGTTCGTTTTTTTGATATTAATCTGTATGAGCCATTTGTATAGTTTGGAAATTTATCCCTTGTTGGTAGCATTGTTAGCAAATATTTTCTCCCATTCCGTAGGTTGTCATTTCTTTTTGTTTCTGGTTTCCTTTACTGTGCAAAAGCTTTTGAGTTTAATTAGGTCTTATTTGTTTATTTTTGTTTTTATTTCCATCACTCTAGGAGACGGATCCAAAAAAATATTGCTGTGATTTATGTCAAAGTGTGTTCTGCCTACGTTTTCCTCTAGGAGTTTTATAGTATCCAGTCTTAAATTTAGGTCTTTAATCCATTTTGTGTTTATTTTTGTATATGGTGTTAGAGAATGTTCTAATTTCAATCTTTTACATGTAGCTGTCCCATTTTCCTAGCACCACTTGTTAAAGAGATTGTCTTTTCTCCATTGTATATCCTTGGCTCCTTTGTCGTAGATTAACTGACCATAGGTGCGTGGGTTTATTTCTGGGCTTTCTATCCTATTCCATTGATCTATATGTATTTTTTGTGTCGGTAGTATACTGTAGCTTTGTAGTATTGTCTGAAGTCAGCAAGCCTGATTCCTCCAGCTCCATTCAAAGTACCTTAAACAGGATATTGAAAGAAAAGAGAGTTTTACTATAAAAATATCTTGGAAATATCTAGAGTATTATTGAGAAATTGCTCAGTTATTTATTCAGCAACATTTATTGAATACAAAATACTCTGCTGGCTGCTATGAGAATACAAGGAAGGCAAAGATAATGCTTTTTAAATAACATTTGCCTCAGCTTTACTCTAAGTCCTTTCAACTGATAGAATCAGCCCATCCAGATTATCTGGCATAACCACTCTTACTTAAAGTCAATTGATAATAGACTTTAATGATATCTATAAAATACCTACATGGCAACACCTAGGCTAGTGTTTGGTTTAATGACTGGGCACCTAAGCCTAGCTAAGTTGATACATAAAATTGACCAGTAAACATTATTTTTTAAATGGACAACTGAGAAATTCTAGAGTAGCAGTGATTTATTCCCTCAGTTGTGCAACGTGTACCTCTCTATGGAATCAGACAGGTGAGACCAACATGTTAGAGGTGTTGAGGGATATTTTATTCTCATATCTCTCCATTCCTGATGAGGGCACATTTGAGCCTGGTGTCAAGTTGCCAAATGAAATATCATTTTATATGGTTACAGCAATGACAATTTGAATGAATCAAGTAGATCAACTTTAGTCAGGAAGATAAGTCAAAGAAAAGATTTTCCTGTTCTCTGTGTTGCTTCAGAAAAAACCTGTAGACACCTCTATTTCACATTTTAACCAAATTGGCGTATGTCCACCAGGGATATGGCATTATTAACTCATTATCCAGTCAGAGTTCTGCCTAGAGTCAAGTATCTCCATAGATCCAAATAAGAACACTCTATATCCATAACCTTAGAAAAGCTGCAAAATACTTCTGTCACCCCATCAACATTATTTTGCAGTTTTGTTGTTGTTTACTATAATTGAATCAAATCCCATTGCCATGCAAAGTAAAGGAAATGTTAAAGAAGTTCAAAGAAATAAAGTTAAAAGAACTCATCTTGGGCTTCCCTGGTGGCGCAGTGCTTGAGAGTCCGCCTGCCGATGCAGGGGACGCGGGTTCGTGCCCCGTTTCGGGAGGATCCCACGTGCCGCGGAGCGGCTGGGCCCGTGAGCCATGGCCGCTGGGCCTGCGCGTCCGGAGCCTGTGCTCCACAAATGGGAGAGGCCACGACAGTGAGAGGCCCGCATAACGCAAGAAAAAAAAAAAAAAAAAAAAAGAACTCATCTTTATGCATTTCTATGTGGAATTGCATATGGATGAAATAATAGATACATTTTATTTTGAAGACTATGTTTGGTAGGTTGTTATTTTCCCATCAGGGAGTGCCAAAACTTCTCTAAAATACTAAGTCACCCAAATAGCAGCTGGATTCTAATAACCCTGTTGTGTTTGCTTACTATTTGCCAAAACCAGCAACTGGTAGTTTTTATGACAGTGAATAATGTTGCAGAATGATAGTTTACTAGGAATGCCACAGCCACTTTGACCTTCACCTCATATTTTAAATTCTCTTGAAGAAATGATGACTCTTTCTTTCTCTTGGTATTGGATCTGGAGTTCAGGCTAAATATATTGTTACCTATATAGTTGGATAAATAATACTTAAAAATAATTATCTCCAAATTAGGTAATGATATAAATGGAGGGGAAATGGCATTAGTATTAAACATTTACCACGGGCATTTACACATATTAGCTCATTCAGTCCACCTCCAAAACTTTGCAAGTTATATATCACAGTTTCCATTTCATAACTGAAGAAACAACTTCAGAGGGGTTAATTAACTCACCACAGGAAAAATGGTAAATATTGTGATAAGTGTCCAAACCAAGATTAAACTCTAGGTTTATGTGCCTCTAGAACTCCTGTATTTTCTAACAAAATATTAAAAAAAATATAAAGGAGGAAGGGGAGAAAAGAAGAAGTGGTAGTGGAGAGGCAGAGAGATGGGAGAGAGACAGAAGGAAAGGAAGAGAGAAGGAAAAAGAGGGAGAGAGAGAGAGAAGGAAAGATAAAAATAAAATGGGAGATTATGTACTGAAGATGGCGGAGTAGAAGGACATGCGCTCACTCCCTCTTGCGAGAGCACCAGAACCACAGCTAACTGCCGAACAGTCATCAACAGAAAGACACTGGAACTCACCAAAAAAGATACCCCACATCCAAAGACAAAGGAGAAGCCACAGTGAGACGGTAGGAGGGGTGCAATCACAATAAAATCAAATCCCATAACCACTGGGTGGGCGACTCACAAACTGGAGAACAGTTATACCACAAGAGTCCACCCACTGGAGTGAAGATTCTGAGCCCCATGTCAGGCTTCCCAACTTGGGGGTCTGGCAACAAGAGGAGGGATTCCCCAGAGAATTGGACTTTGAAGGCCAACAGGATTTGATTGCAGGACTTCAACAGGACTGGGGGTAACAGAGACTCCAGGCTTGGAGGGTACACACAAAGTAGTGTGCACACCAGGCCCCTGCGGGGGAAGGATCAGTGACCTCACAGGACACTGAACCAGACCTACCTGCTAGTTTTTGAGGGTCTCCTGTAGAGGCAGAGGGAGGCAGTGGCTCACTGAGGGGACAAGGACACTGATAGCAGAAGTTCTGGGAAGTACTCATTTGATGAGATCGCTCCCAGAGTCCGCCATTAGCTCCACCAAAGAACCTGTAGGCTCCAGTGCTGGGTCACCTCAGGCCAAACAACCAACAGGGAGGGAACCCAGCCCCACCCATCAGCAGACAAGCAGATTAAAGTTTTACTGAGCTCTGCCCACCAGAGCAATACCCATGTCTACCCACCACCAGTCCCTCCCATCAGGAAGCTTGCACAAGCCTCTTAGATAGCCTCATCCACCAGAAAGCAGACAGCAGAAGCAAGAAGAATTACAATCCTGCAGCCTGCAGAACGAAAACCACGATCACAGAAAGAGAGACAAAAGGAAAAGGCAGAGGACTATGTCCCAGATGAAGGAACAAGATAAAACCCCAGAAAAACAAGTAAATGAAGTGGAGATAAGCAACCTTCCAGGAAAAGAATTCAGAATAATGATAGTGAAGATGATCCAGGACCTTGGAAAAAGAATGGAAGCAAAGACCGAGAAGATGAAAGAAATGTTTAACAAAGACCTAGAAAAATTAAAGAACAAACACCTAGAAGAATCAAAGAACAAACAGAGATGAACAATACAATAACTGAAATGAAAAATACACTAGAAGGAATCAATAGCAGAATAACTGAGGCAGAAGAACAGATAAGTGACCTGGAAGGCAGAATGGTGGAAATCACTACCATGGAACAGAATAAATGAAAAGAAATAAAGACAGCCTAAGAGACCTCTGGGATAACGTTAAACACCCCAGCATTCGCATTACAGGGGTCCCAGAAGGAGGAGAAGAGAAAGAGAAAGGACCTGAGAAAATATTTGAAGAGATTATAGTCGAGAGCTTCCCTCACATGGGAAAGGAGATAGCCCCCCAAGTCCAGGAAGGGTAGAGAGTCCCAGGTAGGATAAACGCAAGGAGAAACATGCCAAGATACATAGTAATCAAATTGACAAAAATTAAAGACAAAGAAAAATTATTAAAAGCAACAAGAGAAAAATGACAAATAACATACAAGGGAACTCCCGTAAGGTTAACAGCTGATTTCTCAGCAGAAATTCTGCAAGCCGGAAGGGAATGGTACAATATATTTAAAGTAATGAAAGGGAAGAACCTACAACCAAGATTACTCTTCCCGGCAAGGATCTCATTCAGATTCAATGGAGAAATCAAAAGCTTTACAGACAAGCAAAAGCTAAGAGAATTCAGCACCACTAAAGCAGCTCTACAGTAAATGCTAAAGGAACTTCTCTAAGTGGGAAACACAAGAGAAGAAAAGGACCTACAAAAACAAACCCAGAGCAATTAAGAAAATGGTAACAGGAACATACATGCCAATAATTACCTTAAATGGGAATGGATTAAATGCTCCAACCAAAAGACACAGACTGGCTGAATGGTTACAAAAACAAGACCCATCTATATGCTGTCTACAAGAGACCCACTTCAGACCTAGGAACACATACAAACTGAAAGTGAGGGGATGGAAAAAGATATTGAATGCAAATGGAAATCAAAAGAAAGCTGGAGTAGCAATGCTCATATCAGATAAAATAGACTGTAAAATCAAGAATGTTATAAGAGACAAGGAAGGACACTACATAATGATCAAGGGCTCAATCCGAGAAGATATAACAATTATAAATATATATGCACCCAACACAGGAGCACCTCAATACATAAGGCAAAGGCTAACAGCTATTAAAGGGGAAATGGAAGTAGCACAATAATAGTAGGAGACTTTAACACCTCACTTATACCAATGGATAGATCATGAAGACAGAAAATAAGCAAACACAGGCTTTAAATGACACAATAGACCAGATAGATTTAATTGATATTTATAGGACATTCCATCTGAAAACAGCATATTACACTTTCTTCTCAAGTGCACATGGAACATTTTCCAGGATAGATCACATCTTGGGTAACAAATCAGGCCTTGGTAAATTTAAGAAAATTGAAATCCTATCAAGCACCTTTATGACCATAATGAGATTAGAAATACTTCTATGAGATTAGAGATTAGAAATAAATTAGCTATGATATTAGAAATAAATTACAGGAAAAGAAAAGTAAAAACCACAAACACATGGAGGCTAAACAGTACACTACTAAATGACCAAGAGATCACTGAAGAAATCAAAGAGGAAGTTAAAAAATACCTAGACACAAATGACAATGAAAACATGATGAGCCAAAACCTATGGGATGCAGCAAAAGCAGTTCTAAGAGGGGAGTTTATAGCAATACATTCCTACCTCAGAAAGCAAGAAAAATTTCAAATAAACAATCTAACCTTACACCTAAAGGAACTAGAGAAAGAGAAACAAAAAAGAACCCAAAGTTAGTAGAAGGAAAGAAACCATAAGGATCAGAGCAGACATATATGAAATAGAAACAAAACAATAGCAAAGATCAATAAAACTAAAAGCTGGTTCTTTGAGAAGATAAACAAAATTGATAAACCTTTAGCCAGACTCATCAAGAAAAAGAAGGAGAGGACTCAATACAATTCGAAATGAAAAACGAGAAGTTACAACAGACACCACAGAAATACAAAGCATCCCAAGAGACTACTACAAGCAACTCAATGCCAATAAAATGGACAATCTGTAAGAAAGGGACAAATTGTTAGGTATAACCTTCCAAGACTGAACCAGGAAGAAACAGAAAATATGAACAGACCAATCACAAGTAATGAAATTGAAACTGTGTTTAAAAATCTTCCAACAGGGCTTCCCTGGTGGCGCAGTGGTAGAGAGTCTGCCTGCCGATGCAGGGGATGAGGGTTCGTGTCCCGGTCTGGGAAGATCCCACATGCCATGGAGCGGCTGGACCTGTGAGCCATGGCCACTGAGCCTGTGCATCCAGGGCCTGTGCTCCACAATGGGAGAGGGTACAGCAGTGAGATGCCTGCGTATCGGAAAAAAAAAAAAAAAATCTTCCAACAAACAGAAGTCCACGACCAGATAGCTTCATAGGTGAATTCTATCAAACATTTACAGAAGAGCTAACACCTATCTTTCAACTCTTCCAAAAAATTGCAGAGGAAGGAACACTCCCAAACTCATTCTACAAGGCCACCATCACCCTGATACCAAAACCAGACAAAGACACTACAAAAAAAGGAAATTACAGACCAACATTACTAATGAGTATAGATGCAAAAATCCTCAGCAAAATACTAGCAAACAGAATCCAACAACATATTAAAAGGATCATACACCATGATCAAGTGGGGTTTATCCCAGTGATGCAAGGATTCTTCAATATAGGCAAATCAATTGTGATACACCATATTAACAAATTGAAGAATAAACACCTATGATCATAGATGTAGGAAAAGCTTTTGAAAACATTCAACACCCATTTATGATAAAAACTCTCCAGAAAGTGGGCATAGAGGGAACCTACCTCAACATAATAAAGGCCATATATGACAAACTCAAAACAAACATCATTCTCAAATGTGAAAAACTGAAAGCATTTCCTTTAAGATCATGAACAAGACAAGGATGTCCATTCTAGCCACTGTTATTCAACATAGTTTTGGAAATCCTAGCCACGGTAATCAGAGAAGAAAAAGAAGTAAAAGGAATAGAAATTGTAAAAGAAGTAAAACTGTCACTGTTTGCAGATGACATGATACTATACATAGAGAATCCTAAAGATGCTACCAGAAAACTCCTAGAGCTAATCAATGAATTTGGTAACATAGCAGGTTACAAAATTAATGCACAGAAATCTCTTGCATTCCTATACACTAACAACGAAAGATCAGAAAGAGAAATAAAGGAAACAATCCCATTCACCACTACAACAAAAAGAAAAAAATACCTAGGAATAAAGCTACCTGAGGAGGTAAAAGACCAGGACTCAGAAAACTATAAGATACTGATGAAAGAAATCAAAGATGACACAAACAGATGGAAAGATATACCATGTTCTTGGATTGGCAGAATCAATATTGTGAAAATGACTATACTACCCAAAGCAATCTACAGATGCAATGCAATCCCTATCAAATTACCAATGGCATTTTTGTTTTTTGCAGTACACAGGCCTCTCACTGTTGTGGCCTCTTCCGTTGCGGAGCACAGGCTCCGGACGCGCAGGCTCAGTGGCCATGGCTCATGGGCCCAGCCACTCCGCAGCATGTGGGATCTTCCCAGACTGGGGCACGAACCCATGTCCCCTGCATCGGCAGGTGGACTCTCAACCACTGCGCCACCAGGGAAGCCCCCAATGGTATTTTTTTAAAAACTAGCACAAAAAAATCTTAAAATTTGTTTGGAGACACAAAAGACACCAAATAACCAAAGCAATCTTGACAACAAAAAAACAGAGCTGGAGGAATCAGACTCCCTGACTTCAGACTATACTACAAAGCTACAGTAATCAAGACAAAACGGTACTGGCACAAAAGCAGAAATATCAGTGGAACAGGATAGAAAGCCCAGAGGTAAACCCACACACCTATGGTCAATTAATCTATGACAAAGGAGGCAAGGATATACAATGGAGAAAAGACAGTGTCTTCAGTAAGTGATGCTGGGAAAATTGGACAGCTACATGTAAAAGAATGAAATTAGAAAACTCCCTAACACCATACACAGAAGTAAACTCCAAATGGATTAAAGACGTAAATGTAAGACCAGACACTATAAAACTCTTAGAGGAAAACATAGGAAGAACACTCTTTGATATAAATCACAGCAAGATCTTTTTCGACCCACCTCCTAAAGTCATGGAAATAAAAACAAAAATAAACAAATGGGACCTAATGAAACTTAAAAACTTTTGCACACCAAAGGAAACTATAAACAAGACGAAAAGACAACCCTCAGAATGGGAGAAAATATTTGCAAACGAATCAATGGACAAAGGATTAATCTCCAAAATATATACTCAGCTCTTGAAGCTCAATATCAAAAAACCAAACAACCCCATCAAAACATGGGCACGAGTCCTACATAGACATTTCTCCAAAGAAGACATACAGATGGCCAAGAAGCACATGAAAAGCTACTCAACATCACTAATCATGAGAGAAATGGAAATCAAAACTACAATGAGGTATCACCTCACACTGGTTAGAATGGGCAGCATCAGAAAATCTACAAACAATAAATGCTGGAGAAGGTGTGGAGAAAAGGGCACCCTCTTGCACTGTTGGCGAGAATGTAAATTGACACATCCACTATGGAGAATGGTATGGAGGTTCCTTAAAAAACTAAAAATAGAATTACCATATGACCCAACAATCCCACTACTGGGCATATACCCAGAGAAAACCATAATTCAAAAAGACACAGGCACCCCAATGTTCATTGCCGCACTGTTTACAATAGGTAGGTCATGGAAGCAGACTAAATGTCCATCGACAGATGAATGGATAAAGAAGATTTGGTATATATATATACAATGGAATATTACTCAGCCATAAATTGGAACGAAATTGGGTCATTTGTGGAGACGTGGGTCAACCTAGAGACTGTATAGAGTGAAGTAAGTCAGAAAGAGAAAAATAAATATCACATATTAATACATTTTTGTGGAATCTAGAAAAATGGTACAGATGAACCAGTTTTCAAAGTAGAAATAGAGACACAGATGTAGAGAACAAATGTATGGATACCAAGGGGGGAAATTGGGGGGTGGGGGGTGGGATGAATTGGGAGATTGGGAAATAAATAAAATTAAAATAAAATAAAATAAATTGGGCCTCGGATAAGCTAATCGATTACAAAATTTTTAATTTCTTCTAGATTGCAGAATTACTCTGTGCTTTCAGCATAATTAAAGTTGAAGGCTGAAGCATTTTTGTTAAGCAGTAGGGTAAAAGATACATTTATAAGAGCTGCAAAACCTTCATTTTGAAATCCTACCTTTTTACTTTCAATATCCCTGATTTGGACCTGGGAAGTATATTCAGAAATATGGTTTAGGTGACAATTTGTTTGGAACCGTATTGAAAAACATCTTATATGAAAGAAATAAAATCAGGCCTCTTTCTGTAGAGCATGACTTTCATGTTTTTAATATCCAGGTATTTCAAATAAAACAGGTGAATTTTACATTGATGAAATACAAAAATGTTGCAAAAGGTTATCCATGTTTTTCAGACATAAGATATGAAAACAATATGTTGACGGTTTTTTTTTTTTTTTATCTTTGCAGAAGAAACTCACATCACTAAGCCTAACACTCATGATCTGCCCGACGTTGCATTCTTATCTTATTAATTTGCTGTTGACACATTGTTCAGAGACCGTATTAGAACGGGAAGGACAGGGATGGTCAGGTCTACCAGTGGGTGGGCAGGGACTGAGGGGTGGGCCCTAGGACACTGACATGGACAGGAAGTCAACCAGCAGAGACATAGAGATTCGTTCTCTTAGGAAAGGGAATTGTTTTTTGTCAAAAGAATGAAATAACCCTCAGTTCAGTCTTGTAAGTGGGAGGGAGAGAGGGCCAGAGGAGGTAGTTCCAGAGGGGACTGAGTATGAGGGGGTGGGGGGCAGGGCAGGAGGGTGAGGCCAGAGAGAACAAAAGAAAATAAGTAGAACAAACAGCCCACTCTGTGTTATGTCCTGCCGGACTGTTGATTATATTTAGTATCTCGTAATTTTTATAAACTCATATTAATCTTGTTAGCCCAAATGTTAAGATCAGTGAATCTTTCTTCTTAGAAGGCAGCCATGTAAAGGTCTCTAGAAACCAAAAGTTTTTATTTTGTTTCATGTCAAAACAAAATGGTAAGGTGATCAGAGCAGCAAAGTCAGGAGGACTGATATTATTAGGTACTCAAGTCTACAAAATGAAGCTTTGTACATACCATAGGCAGGTAGATGTTTCAGCTCTATTAACCAGTCATGGATTTGCATAAAGAGAACTGATAGAATAATTTATAAGGTTTTCATGTAAAAATGGAAGTATTAATGAAATAATGCTGAGCAGAGAGGAAATGTGTTCTTCCCGAATGAGTAGTCATTGCACGTAGGTCTCATAGACTGTCACAGAGGGTTTGAATTTGGGAATCACTACACACACATACAATCAGCTTTTTGACGACCCAGGGGGGGTAGGATAGGGAGGGTAGGAGGGAGGCTCAAGAGGGATGGGATATGGGGATATATGTATACGTATAGCTGATTCACTTTGTTATACAGCAGAAACTAACACACCATTATAAAGCAATTATACTCCAATAAAGATGTATAAAAAAATGAATGAATATAATAGATAATTTTAAATTAATATTTGGCTTTAGATTGCTTTACCATAATCTTTCAGATAGGAGTAACTAATATCTAAAAATGTACTCTAAACATGATATTGAAGTTACAGTATACTCAATGGTGATGACTTCTTTCTTCTTCTGTCCCTAGGCAATTTATTATTCCTTTTCTTTCCAATCCTGAAATAAATATTTTTCAGATTAAGCAAAGCACCCACCATAACTATATATATACATATATATGTATATATATATATATATATATATATATTCATCCACTGAGGTATGTTATGTGCCGGTGCATATGCTTCTGTAATAATGTACCTATATGTCTTTTAAATACATAAATACTACACACATATGCACACAGAAACACACACACACACACACACACACAACCTCCATGGTTCCAAAAATAACCTAGTCAAGCTGAATTCTTCCATTGAACTGTCCCTGAAATGAGAAACTGGTTAGTTCTGATAGGCTTCCATACTATATGGCACAGACTTCTTGAAAATAATAATACACAGAGCTTATTTGAAATGCAAACAAAACAAATTACTTATATAGAATAGGTGTCTGCTGTTAAAGTTAAAAATGGCATTTGTGGGGAAAATAATCAGGTTAGAGATAACTAAAAGTTGGCTGTAATTTACTAAATTGATAGCTATAAATTAATTTAAGATTAAAAATGAGAGAGGTGGAAAAAATTAAAACTAAATGTAACTCAATATCATATAGCTGAAGCCAGAGTGTTTTACCAAGAACAGAGATATATTCAGTGGGGAGGGGTAGGCTTTGGTCAAATATGAGAAATAAATGTCTAAAGTAACATAGACCAGATATAAATTTAAAAAGCATCTGGCATAAGCATAGTGTGAAAATATATAACCCCCAATTTTTTAATCGGTTTTTCTACTACCAGTCAGAATCACTGTTATCCTGTCTTGAGTATCACCTCAAGATTGGGGCAATGCAGTTCAGGCAAAATGTATAAAATATGTGTAGGCATATGGTTCAGAGAAGCAAGCATAAATGACCTGAGGAGGAGAAGTAGAATTGGAGTTATGTATGTAGGAGGAAGATCTATAAAAAAGAAGTCCTTGAGAAAATAAAAATCATATTGAACTGCCGGGGAAATTTCATTTTTAATGAGAAAGTAGAAAACAAAGAAACTGGGTTTCACTTATATTAGAAAGGATTTAGCAGAGATTTTATCTGAAGCAGCTTCTTAGGATAGTATAGATGAAGTGCTTGCCTATGCATAGAAGTTTCAGGAAGGAAAAGAAGCTTAGCTTGCTGCATCAAATTCTGGGAGCTGAGATTAGATCATGGAGAGGTCTTGAAGGCTGTCTCTCAAGATATCTGACATTACCTTAATGAGTTTTCTACGATTCAAAGTCAGATTCTTGTGCGAGAACTTGATTTATCAGTGTACTCTAGTTTGCTCTCAAATATAATCAGAGCCTCTGAGATTGAGATCTGCAATCAGAATACTGTTACATTAATTTACAATGAGAAGAGTGACTGCTGATGGGATAGGAGGGACTGGCCAGCACATTCTGTGCTGGCAAGGTACATGGAGAGCCAAATTGTAAACCAGGATTGCCAGTGGATCAATTTGTAATGAAAAATGTAGTGCTGGAGGGACTGGACACCTGTGTTCTCTAACCCGCCAAACCTCCCCCACCCCCCGGAGGGTTACCATGCGAGGAGCCAAATTGGAATCAGACGCCTGCTTCCCGAGTGTGGACCCAGAACAGGAGGGGCGAAGTGTGATGTGAGAGCTAGAGAGAAGAGAGTGTCTGTGGACCATGGAGCCCTCTTCCTTAGACTGTAGCTGGATATAAAGTTCATCTTGCTCACCACCCTTTTGCCTCCATATTGGCCCATCTTTCCAGCTTCCTTCTGATCCTGTCCTTTATTATGAAGCTCTGCTAATATATGCAATCAGATTACAGTGGAGTCTTGCTAGCTTGGGAGCCATTTAATCTCGTAGTAATTTTGTTCCAATCCTTTAAACGTTTATATTTTAGTTTAACTCAGAGGCCAATCTTATTTTCAAAACTCTTCAGGGAAGCCGCCCAAGACCCCAACGCTGACAACCTAAGACAACAGAGGTGACTTCTTAAGTCCTTTCCAATCCTGTCTTTTTGTCGGAAAAAATGTTTCTAACGCTGTATTATTGCACACGGATAACTGAATTTCCTTTTGAAAGAATAGGAGAGACAAAGAAAAAGAAAATTGGGTAGACTTAAAGATGTGTCCTACATATAACTAAATCCTTAATGGTTTTTTTTTTTTTTTTCAGTTCTGAGAGGGGGGAAAATGACGATGATTGAGATGTTTACACTCATTGCTAGGAAACATGAAATCAGGGAGCATAATGCCTCCAGCTTTGTTTTTCTTTCTTAAGATTGTTTTGTCTATATTTGGGGCCTTTTGTGATTCCATACAAATTTTAGGATTATTTTTTCTAGTTGTGTGAAAAATGCCTTTGGTGTTTTGATCTAGATTGCATTGAATCTGTAGATTGCTTTGGGTAGTATGAATATCTTTACAATATCTTCCAATCCATGAACATGGAATATCTTTCCATTTATTTGTGTCATCTTCAATTTCTACAATCAATGTCTTATAGTTTTCATAGTACAGGTCTTTCACTTCCTTGGTTAAATTTATTTCTATATATTTTATTTTTTGATACAATTGTAAATGAGATTTTCTCTTTGATTTCTCTTTCTATAAACATTATTAGTGTGTAGAAATGCAGCAGATTTCTCATTTATAGCCAGCAAATTTACTGAATTAATTTATTTTCTAATTTTTATTTTTGTGGAGTCTTTAGCGTTTTCTACATATAGTATCATGTCATCTGCAAATAGTGACAGTTTTACTACTTCCCTTCCAACTTGGATGCCTTATATTTCTTTTTCTTAAATCCTTAATGGTTTTTTTTTTTTTTTTTCAGTTCTGAGAGGGGGGAAAATGACGATGATTGAGATGTTTACACTCATTGCTAGGAAACATGAATTTTGGCTCCCTATGGAGATTAAATGGAATATGCAGATACAGTACTTTATTTCATAGTAGCTTTTATAGATATTTTGATCATTTTCTTCATATTAGACTTCCAGTTTGGAATTGACTGTGAAAATGAAGAAATACTTGCTCAGCAAAAAAAGTCTTAGGACAAATGAAACCATGCACTCCCTGGAAACTTTTGTGGTAACAGATGCCACCAAGACAGAGAAACCGTTGTGGTGAATAGACCTTATCATCTAGCTGGGTGCTCTCGCTGAAAATACTAAAGGCAAGCCATGTGTTTGCATGGGACTCCACTGGAAAGTTACCGCATGATAATATAAAAATAATGACAATGACTAGAGAGTAATACAATTAATTTATAGCCAGATACATTAAATCCAAGACTGATAGTAGATTTACCCCTGGGAAGGAAGAGGAAAGAATGGAATGGGTTTTGTTTTAAAGAACTCCTGAAACCTACCAGATGTTGCCTAATGAGGTGATGTAATATCACTTGATGCTAAATTTGCATAATGCCTTTTTTCCCTGAGAGATTGCTTTGAAACAATAACAAAGAAACTGAAATGAGGTGGAAAACAGAATAATAAAACACAAATATTTTCTCAGTGTTTGCAAATATTAAAAATAACTTTCTATCTTCTGATTCATTAGTTCTCCTGAGAGCCCACCTGGATATCCTCAGAATATAAAATGATATTTAAATTAATTAATACACTGGGATTTAGATTTCTTTATAACTGTGCCACTTGTCTAAGAAATATTTATAGCTGTGTATGCATCATGCAAAGCAACAGTGGTCAGGTGAGTTATGCCATGTTGCTCAGGACCAGACAAACCCCTATGAACAGCTTTAATTTATGCACAGACTGTTGTAAATAAGGCCACCCGTTAAGAAGATTGTTCAAAGAAGTCTGTCTTTTGCAATTTATTTCTTTCATTTTGTACCTTTGTCCTTTTAATGGAGAACTTTCTCTTCCTGTAGGTGTCTGTTTTCTGACCAACTGCTTATCCAAAAAGGAAAAAGTTTTGGTGCTCTAATTTTTGGATTACTCTGTCACCCCAGGGTCCACAAATCTTCCCCTTATTGCTACCCCGTTCCCAATTTTATATGAGACCTAGTGCTTATATTGTCTCTGTTTAAAATCCTCTCTGCAGAAATGGGAGAGACTCTGCTTTCAACATTTTATATTTGTTGCTTAATTAAGTTTTAGTATAAAAAGGTTTTAGTCACTGCACCACCTTTTGTACGTATTGTTTTGTATTTAAAAGTCTTCATGGTTAATTTTGAAATTGCTCATCATTCCTTCGTTTTTTCATTCATTCTCTGAACTAATGTTTATTGACCATCTACTCTCTTCAAGGTATTAAGCTAACTTCTGTGGGAGATTAAAAAGTGAATAAGACCTGATCCCTTAAGGCGGTGATCTCCTACTAAAGGTGTTTTAAACAGCTTCTGCCCTGAAAGAAGTAGGAGGGTAGGAGACTGGTGAGCCTCTGAAATCACATTGTACCTAACATTGGCCCTAAAAATATCCATCACTGAGGTCTTTGTTGAGGGAGCTGCGGGGCAGATGGAAGCATACACACTCTTCGCTTGTCAGCATCCTCGTGCCTGCCTCCCCACCCAAACATGCACATTAAGATGGAAGTACTTATGTCCAGACCTCTGTTCTCAGGGGTCTGCTGCCCTGGTTGTGGTTGTTATAAACCTATCTCCTGATGTTGTATGTGCTCTCCTGGGCCCCTCCTTCCCTCCTCTTGCAGCCATATCTTCGGTATGATGCACCCGTTAACCCAGCCTCAAACTTCAGTGTTACAGTGTTTTCCCTTCCTTTGTCTCAAGAACTCTTAACGTTTTTATTGCATACCTGATATAATTTTTAGAGAATATAGGTCATTTTCTGGGTAACTCTTTGAACATTCTTGCTTTTTAACTTCAAGCTGTATACTTTTATTTCTGGAAGCAGAACTTTGGCCAAAATGTTTAACCCAGTTCAGTAGAGGTCAGGTTCCCACTTTAAGCCACAGTCCATGCTGACTACAGCAGCCTCACTGAGCTCTTTAATAGTAGAATTTGGTAGTAGTGTGCTACTGCCAGGCTTTGAAGAAAATGCCTCTGCTCTAACCTTCCAGATTCAGCTGCTGCCCAAGTCATTGCTTTTTGATCTGAAGCAATCACCCTCCAGTCTACCAGCCTGCACCAGCCATAACACTACCCTAGTAGAAAGTGGGACATACATTCCAGTCACCAAAGCCATTTGCCCTTCACATCTGTGTCACTAATAATAGTACCAAGACCCTCTCCCTAAGTGGTTCATCAGCTTAACTCTCAGGACATACACCTTAGTCTTGGTGCTCTTGTAGGCTTTCAAGAAAGGCCAGTTAATCCTTTCTTAGAAAATTCAATATCAATTTTCAACTTATTTTCTCCAGTACCGAGATGGCACATGTATTAATCAAATATATACCCCCCCCAAAATCTGATTTCTATAATATAAATGCAACATCAGACACTGCACAATAAATTTAACACGCCCCTCTTCAAGGACCCTTTGTCCATTACAAACCAGTTTCAGATTCTCCATCTCCATCACTGCCTGAAGGATAACATCCCAATGTTGTCAGGGGTCATTTAGCCCACCGATGGAATGGCATGGTCCCTACATCTGCTCCCAGATCAAGGGGCGGATTAATGGTGCATTGCAGTTCTTGGTAAGCATTACAGTAGAAGATAAAATTAAGGTGTAGGAGTTAGGCAGGAAATTTATATAGAACTACTTGAGAAATGTAGCTAAGTAAGATATAATTATCTAACTTATAATTAGCCCAGAACATCAGGCCTACCATCCCTAAAGGCTGCTTTTTTTTTGCCAGGAGACAGTGATACCATAAAAGAGCAGATGGTACTCTTGTATGAGTGTGAGTGAGTAATGGACGCTTCTTACCTTAAGAGTAGCCTGCACAGTATTTGGTTTAGGAATTCCTATTGGCGCTAACTTGTCAGCCTGATAGCTCATTATTTATGTGTCTCCTATTCCTTTGGGATAGCGCAATTATTACATTAAAAAGAAGAGTTCTGGAAATTTTTAGTAACATCTCTATAGGCCTACTGGCCTCTATCATCAGATTACTTAAAACTACCTAGCAAATTAACACAACCAAGGAAAGCCAACAAATTCGATTAATTTGAACATGACTCCAACAATTTTTTCTACGTTTCAATTTTATTCCTTAAAGATTCCATGCTAAGGAAAATTATTCAAGTCTAGAAGTGTGATTTTTGTCCCATTGAATGCTCCTGCTTCAAAGGCCTTTACATGTAACTCTGTAAGTAGCCCTATAATTACAACGTTGTTTTTAAAAAAAGGCTAAACAAAGTCTCCTATGTTCAAGAAATGCACTGTGGAGAGAGGCCCCAATACCACAAAAGGTTTATGGCTTCTGTTTATATAGGCAAGGTTAATATGATGGACGTTCTAGTTTGTTCTTTCCCTCAATCTATAATAGGCATTTTAGAGGCGTCTTAGTTTGCTGAAAGCAACCTGGCCAAAAACACGCTGGCTGTAGCAAATGGTTTTCAATTGTGTTTCTCTAGTGAAATGGTGTCCTGGAATTACTAGTCTGTATAATCTTTGTATGTATAACCACAAAGGAGTTTAGCTCTTAAAACCCTTTATTTCTGAATGTGGACTTGTTCATTTATTTACCCATTCACCCTGCAACTCATTAATTCTTTGTACCAACATTTGCTGAATATCTGTGCTATGTGACTTTCTAAGTCCTGTGGAGAATAAAAATAAAGTCCAGTTTTCTGTGTAGCAAAATCTGTTTAATTGCTAAGACATTAAGAGCATTAAACTAATATACAGTTTCCATTTCATTTAGGAGGTGGAAATGCATAGTAGTGAAATAATTTAAAACAGAACAGGTTTTATACAATCATATATACACAAATATATGTATATTTTTATGTGTGCATATGTATATATAGTTTTATATATAGATAAAATTTTAGACCTAGTAAACATGATTTCCCATAATTATTTCTTTAATGATAACAAAATGTCTTAATGCTTATAAATGACTCAGAAGATATCCATTTGTAAAATAATCAAGCAGAGTAATTATTCATTTTTGGAATACAAGGAGAACAGCCATAACAACTTACTTTAAACTTTAGATTAGGGCTTCCTAGCCTTTTTATTTATTATTATTATTTTTTACTATATGATTCCATTTATTGAAATAACCAGAGTTGGCAAATCCTTAAAGACATAAAACAGATTAGTGGTTCCCTAGGGTGGGATGTGGTGGGAGAGGGAAACAAGGAGTAACTAACTGTTTAATAGGTACAAGATTTCCCTTCAGGATGATGAAAATGTTCAGAAACTAGATAGTGGTGATGGCTGTATACTAATGGTAAATTTTTCTGTTATGTACATATATATATATATATTATTTTTCTTTTTCAGATTCTTTTCTATTATAGGTTGTTTGAAGATATTGAATATAGTTGACTGTGCTATACAATAGGTCCTTGTTGTTTACCTATTTTATATATAGTAGTGTGTATCTGTTTTTCCCCAATTCCGACCCAGCAATCCCACTACTGGGCATATACCCTGAGAAAACCATAATTCAAAAAGAGTCATGTACCAAAATGTTCATTGCAGCTCTATTTACAATAGCCAGGACATGGAAGCAACCTAAGTGTCCATCGACAGATGAATGGATAAAGAAGATGTGGCACATATATACAATGGAATATTACTCAGGCATGAAAATAAATGAAATTGAGTTATTTGTAGTGAGGTGGATGGACCTAGAGTCTGTCATACAGCGTGAAGTAAGTCAGAGAAAAACAAATACTGTATTCTAACACATATATATGGAATCTAAAAAAAAAGTGGTTCTGAAAACTAGGGACAGGAATAAAGACACAGATATAGAGAATGGACTTGAGGACACGGGGAGGGGGAAGGGTAAGCTGGGAAGAAGTGAGAGAGTGGCATGGACATATATACACTACCAAATGTAAAATAGATAGCTAGTGGGAAGCAGCCGCATAGCACAGGGAGATCAGCTCGGTGCTTTGTGACCACCTAGAGGGGTGGGATAGGGAGGGTGGGAGGGAAATGCAAGAGGGAGGGGATATGGGGATATATGTATATGTATAGCTGATTCACTTTGTTATATAGCAGAAACTAACACAACAATGTAAAGCAACTAGCCTTTTTCTGATAGAGAATGTTAGCTCCATATGGACAGTGCTGCTGTCTCTGTAGTTCATCACTGTGTTAACCAGCATGTAGAACTGTGCCTAGCACATAGTAATATACATTACCATAATAAACAGTAGTTGAATGATTGAAGGACAGAACGCAAAACGCTTTCAATGATCTGCAAAGACATGTGAAGCATCTCCACAGGAAAATGACACGGGTCCACACATCATTTTGTGTACATTTCAGGGAAGTGATGGGCTCTCCTAACCCTTACCCACAGCTGCCAGGTTAAGATTCCCAGCCTTAGCTGAATGTAGAGGAAAAAAAAAAAGACAGGATATGTACAAAAGAACATCAACCCAAAGCAGAGAGAGTACAGCTGCTGTCATAGGCCAGGTCATCCCTGAAATGTCCCATGATACTAGGAGGTCTTTTTACCTACAGTAGATTTGGTATGAAGTAACTTATTTTTTAAATCAGTTGTAAGTGATACTCCAAGATTATTCCAAATATTCAGAGTAAAGACAGTGGGGGAGGGAGGAGCTCATGCTTTGAAGGACTGGGGATGGATAGTGAGTGATGTTTAACAAGGATCATTGTTCACCTTAAATAATGCTATAGGGGAGAAAACTTCTCTAATAAAGTATCAGTTTGTTCCTTCTCAGTATTAAAATTATTTAAGTATTTGAAAATATTGAAATTATTCCTACATCCCTGACACACTGTAATTCATGTGCCTGTAATTGTGTCCCCCAAATTCATCTGTTAAAGCCTTAAACCCCAGCACCTCAGAACGTGACTATTTGCAGATAGAACCTTTACAGAGGTAATTAAGTTAAAATGAGGCTGATGGGGTGGGCTCAAATCCAGTATGACTGTTGTCCGTATAAGAAAAGGAGATTAGGACACAGAGAGACAACAGGAAAGCACACAGAGGAGGGACCACATAAGGATACAGTAATAAGATTGCCATCTGCAAGCCAAGGAGGGAGGCCTTGGAAAAAACAAACCTGCCAACACCTTAATCTTGGGCTTCCAGCCTCCAGAGCTGTGAGAAAATAGATTTCTGTTGTGTAAGGCACCCAGTCTGTGGAGTTTTGTTATGGCAGCCCTAGCAAACACATACATCATCTTTCATCTTACAGAACAATGTACTATCTTTAAAAAACAAGAATAAGATTCATCATCTTACTTCAAATCACGTGGCTTTAATGTCCAGTTCCTAAGACTCTACCTTGAAGAGCAGCTACCTTGAAGAGCAGCTACGTATTGTGAATAAATAATACCATAGTATTGTTGTTTCCTTTCTGTATACAAGGGAAAGGAGGAAAATAATATTTATATAATGTCAACTCTTTGCTAGACAACTTCATGTTTTCTGGTTTTTGTTATCTGTTTTATCATTCGAAGAATGTTAGGAGGTAGATATTATTAGTGATCTTATATGGATAAGAAAAATGAGGTTCTGGTGGGTTTAGAATGTGCTAGGAGTGCCCTTAAGCTACTCACTGGCAAAGCCAGTGCTCAAAGCCACATGTGGACTCTGACACCCACACTCTCTTTTGGACACCACACTGATAATATCTCTGGGTCATCATGTTCTAAGGTATACCCAAGATGCTTGCTTGTTAAAGAGAGATTGGAGTGTTTGTTGTCACTTAATTTTAATGTGTGAAGTGATGACACTGGAAAAGAAAAAACAGGTTTTCTTTTCTATCTGTGATGACACCAAAAATTAACGTTCATTTCTTTTTTCCTCGCTGAGAAACGTACCCAGCAATTAATGTAAAAAGAAAGAAATGTGACTCTCAGGTTCCATTCTTGTATTTGTGTTGAAAGGTCAGAGAATATGTAATCAAAACTAATTGATTAAATTTTTCATCTTGCCCCTAAGAATTAAAAGGTGATCAGTTCGTAAAGTCAGTTTAGCACGAGATAATTTTTAATAGTGAAAAGATATAGGTTCAGCATATTTTATCAATGTTTATATTTTATATATCTCACAATTACAGTAAGAATACTATGCAACTGTTTCTCATATTCTCTGAGAACAAAAATTGCCTGTTTATATGTCTATAGAAGTAATAGAACCTAATGGGTATTATACGAGTTCTTACAATATTTTTTTATTAGCACATATGTCAAAGTTCCTAGATGTCAACATAATGGTTGGTTTTCTTTTCTTGTAATACAAGCACAGCTCCAATTTTATTTCTCTGCAAAAATCCTTTGTATGTTTGGGGATTTTTTAGAAAGCTATAACAGTGCTAATCTGGTTGAACAAAATTTCTTGATCCATCTTATTCTCACTCAATACAGTGATTTCTCAACATATTCTATTATTTACAATTGTCAAATAAGGATACAGTTTTTCAATTGAGTCAAATTATATTTTTCATTTTATACTTTTAAATTGCCATCCTCATTGTTAGTTTCAATTATGTATTATTTTCTTAGTGCCTTTTTCTTTTAAAGTAAACTGCTAGATTGGGGGAGGTTTTATCTCATTGTACAATATAAGTATTTCAGTTCCATGATTATCATTATAAAATCCTATTTATTTTCAAGTGGGTATGACCAAGTAAGAACATTGTATTTCTATTAAGTGCATATCTGGCAAAGGAATAATGCTAAATGATTTTAGGTCGTCTGCCAGCATGGAGAAGAGAATATTTCACTTGACTATTTGTCTATGACAGCAATGAGAGGACAGTGAGAGGTTTTTTTTTTCAAGTTTTTTCTCTTTTTTTGAGGTGGGAGGCGGATAGAGAGAAAGCAGGGTCTCTGACTGCCATGAAGACAAAGATATTTTCTTTCACCCCAAAATAACATTTCACCTGTTTCTAAACCTGCTGCTGGCTCTGCAGGCTCTCACATGATGTGAAGCATCTGTCGCAAGATCATGTGGTCTTGCTCTCCCTGCATCCTTTTGGTTTTCTGCCACAATTTTCAGATTTATTCTCAGAATTCACTTCAGTCTTTTTTCTCCTTCACAATAAAGATGTGTATTGTGTAGAACATGAAGTGAAGCATTTAGAGATTTTGTTGTCTCTCTACCAGTATAGTACAGCTCCTGTTCTGCTTTAATTCCTATGAAATCTCCTTGGACCTATGCTGTAAATAGGTATAACTTCCCATCACACTTAGAATGAGAACCAAAATCCTTATCTTGACTGTAGAGTCTCTCATGGCCTGGCCCCTGGCTGTATTTTTGGCCTCATCTTTGGCTCTTCCTGTTGCTAACATAGCCAGGAGCCAAGAAACAGAGATTCAAATCCAGTTCTATCTGGCTCTAAACCCAGTGCCCTTAGCCAATGCCCTACACTACCTTTGTAAGCTCCTGACCTCTCTCCCACAGAGTGTAGGTGCCAGGTGGCTCACAGGTCTCACCCCAAGTCCTGTCTCCACCTCACCGCAGCTCTTTGCTTAAAGTCAAATTTTGCTAAAGTATAATATCCATCGAGGTATGTGTAAAAATCATAGGCATAAAGCTTGATTACTTTTCACAAAGTAAATATACTCAGGCAACCAGGACCCAGACCAAAAAATGAAATATTACTGTGTCCCAGCAGAGCCCCGACCACCCTTTCAGAACCTACTTCCCCCAGGGCAACTATTTTCCTGAATTCTGAAACCACCAGTGTGTTTTCCTGTTGTTGAACTTTATAGGTACTCTCTTGTGTCTAGCTTCCTTTGATCTCAATAACAAAAACTGGCCCTTCAGCTATAATCACACACCAAAGAGCTGCATTTTTCAAATTATCTCTCACAAAAAGTTAGTGTCCAATGATGTGCATCTCAGAATTAAACAGTTACTTGGTCAGAATAACTGGGTTGATTTACTTTACTCTAACAAGCGTTTTAAATTCCTGAGAGTAGAATGCAATATGGAATGTTTCCTAAAATGTTTCCACAGAACAGCTAATAACATGTGGAACACTAGAATTCATCACGATACGGGTGGGTGAAGCTCGAGTCCAGGGATTTTCTGTGGGGCTCTAAAGACTTAATCCATCCATTAGCTCCTCTGGCAGTGACCCAGTCCCTGCTAAAGGGAAGGATAGGCTCACTAGAACGGGATGGCCTGAAACTTAATTGACCAGTGTGTGCTTGTCCCGGGATATGGGCTACACCTGCCTACAGGACTGGTGATTCAACCTTCAGCTCATTAGCCATAGCGGATAGTATTGGGTGGTCCAAAAGTGCCTTTGGTTTTTAAGTAAGGATAAAAGGCACATTTTTCATTTTCACCAAGAAGTTTATTGAACAACATAGTCACTCACCCTTTTGTTCTACTACCTTCTGCCATTTTTCAGGCAACTTCATAATTCCATCTTCCCAAAACTTTTTGTCCTTTTGAGCAAGGAACTGTTCCAGGAGCCTTTTACAGTCTTCCAGGAAATTGAAAATTTTTTCCATTTAAGATAATTTTGTAAAGACCGAAATCAATGGAAATCCGAAGGTGCAATGTCCGGTGAATACAGCGGATGAATCAGAACTTCCCAGCCAAGCTGTAACAGTTTTTGCCTGGTCATCAAAGAAACATGCGGTCTTGCATTATCCTGATGGAAGATTATGTGTTTTCTTTTGACTAATTCCAGACGCTTTTCATCGAGTGCCGCTTTCAGTTGGTCTAAATGGGAGCAGTACTTGTTGGAATTAATCCTTTGGTTTTCCGGAAGGAGCTCATAATAGAGGACTCCCTTCCAGTCGCACCACATCACCTTCTTTGGATGAAGACTGACCTTTGGTGTGGTTGGTGGTGGTTCATTTTACTTGCCCCATGATCTTTTCTGTTCCACATTATTGTACAGTATCCACTTTTCATTGCCTGTCACAATTTGGTTTAAAAACGGAACATTTTTATTACGTTTCAGTAGAGAATCGCATGCAGGGATACGGTCAAGAAGGTTTTTTTCGCTTAACTTATGTGGAACCCAAACATCAAAGCGATTCACATAACCAAGCTGTTAAAAATGATTTTCTACGCTTGACTTGGATATTTTGAATAAGTTGGCTATCTCGCACGTGGTATACCATTGATTGTTCTCAGTTAATGTCTCGATTTGATCATATCAACTTCAACTGGTCTACCTGACTGGGGAGCATCTTCCAGCGAGAAATCTCCAGTGCAAAACTTTGCAATCCACTTTTGACACATTCGATCAGTCACAGCACCTTCTCCATACATACACTGCACAAATCTTTTTTTGCTTTTCAGTTGCATTTTTACCTTTCCTGAAATAATAAAATATAATGTGTCAAAAATGTTGCTTTTTTCTTCCATCTTCAATATTAAATTGGCTACACAAAAATTCACCAATTTTGATAATTTTTTTTAAATGCATGCTGATATGACAGCTGTCACATACAATCTAAAAAAATCATTTCAAATGAAGTTAAAGACAACTATGTGCTACTAGAGCCATCTTACGGAAAAAACCGAACCGAACCAACCTTTTGGCCAGCTCAATATGAAGGTCCATTAAAAGGGGGCTGTTATGTTTCCCCAAATTAAGGGAAGCCGTCTGGGCATCTTGTGTCTCCTTTTTGTAGAGAATTCATTAGAAAATCATATATTGGTCTAACGTGAATGCTGGTTTGGATACTCAAGAGATTTCTTTTTAAGTACTTTAAAATGCCAGGATGAAATCATTGAAGGGAATCCTTAGCATTAAGGTGGGATAAATTCCTGAACAAGGTGTTGTAAATTGAAGTGATGTGTCAAGTCTGATTTTATTTCCATAGGAAGAAATGTGTCATAGGGAGATACAGTCCTGACCACATTCCTGATACCAAAAAGTTAATAGGAATTACCACAAATTATCTACTTATTCAAATATAAATAGAACACAAATATCCCGTTAACTTTCTAAATTTGAATTGTTTAAACAGGATAACACAGTAAACAGTCAGAAAATGACATTAAATATGACCCAACATTAGAGGCTTTTGTATTAAACTTTTGTCTTCCTTATAATTTCTAGTTTTTTTCTTTTTTCTTTTTCTCTCTTTTTTCCTTCTTCCTTTCCTTCCTTCCTTCTTTCTTTCTTTCTTTCTTTCTCCCCCCCTCCCCCTCCCCCCCCTCCTCCTCCTTCTTTGGATTGAGAAGGGCATGTGGCAAAGCAGTTAACATAGCAGGGAATACTTTTAAGAGGTTCAGGGAATTCAGAAAGTATTCTTTGGAAAATTTGGGTGGCAAAGCTAACATAGCAGGGAATACTTTTAAGAGGTTCAGGGAATTCAGAAAGTATTCTTTGGAAAATTTGGACTGACTTCTCAGCAAACACTTTAGAGATACTTAAAGCTAGTAAATGACTTCATGAGAAAGGAATCCAGGGAGCTGCTCTTTTGGTTTCTATTTTTTAAATATATAGTTCCCTGTTAAAATATATGTATGAGACAGATCACATTTTTAGATGCTCTTCAGACTTCACAACATTACCTTCCTGCTTTCAGAGAGCTATTCCTGAAATACTCAGCTTTAGTGTATCCACTGTGGACCCTGCTGTCCACTCTCGAGGCACCTTCATGGCTTAAACTTCACAAGACCATTGTTATTTGTATTTTCTCCCTCGTCTTCTCCTTCTCCTTCTTCACAGTGTTGCTGCTTCTGTTTCAAAAAATCTCATAGCTTTGGTTTGAATGTAGCTGGATTCCAAGCTAACTGAAACCAAGTTTGATCCTAAATCCACAAAATAAAAAATATTTACATTTCAGCATGTGTTCCGCCCTTGGCCATGTAATAATAGATAGCAACCATCACTAGAGGTAGTGTTTTTTTTTTCTGATCAGTAATTTTTATGACTTGAAAATAATAGGAAGAAGACTCCTATTCCAGACTAGGAATCAGTGGGTTTGATTCTACTACACATTTGCCAATAACCAGCAGTGTTACTAAACAAAGCAACTGGCTTAAGTGTTTAAAATTTCTCTTGTTTTATGAATTCCACATGAAGTATGATTTATACAGCTATCTGATCACTCTGATATACTGTTGTGGTTTTGCTGTTGGCATTATCTTTTCTAGAAGGAAAAGACAAAGTTGTGGAAGTGCAGGAGCTCACTGAAGGTAATTACCATGTAATTGAGTATCATCCCTGTTCTGAGTGCTGTGCTACTATTACATTATTTTATTTAATCCTTGCAACATCCTTATTCCCATTTTCTAGCCAAGTAAACAATGAGGCTCAGAGAAGTGAAGTAACTATTCATGGAGAGGGCAGATCTGCAGTTGGGAATAAGTTGGAATGAATGTGAAGCTCATCCTCATTCCACTAGAGCATGCTGAGTCCTAGCTGTACAAGAAAAAATAATCTCATTATTCTCCTACCCCATTGAGAATCTACTATTGCCTCTTGTCCCCCCTCCTTCAGCCACGTATGTACTTAGCTCCAATTGAGTCTAAGTTAAAACCTGCTGCTGATGACTGTAGCCCTAGGGTGGCACTAACCATAGTTCCAGGGAGCAAATGGGGAGAGTGACCAGACTGGAGACGGGGATATGAAATTTCCAGAGGCAGATCAACTGAAATCAGACTATGTTTTAAGTTAATAATATGAGTTTAAATGAATCATTTAAAAAAATCAGAGGAAGCTGAAGAGATAGGAATCAAAGGCGACCTGTATTTCCTTATGACTTTCAAAGTAAAAAATAATTTTCAATATATATTAAGTGATATAATAATCAGGTAAAACTTTAAAAAAAATTGAAACCTTATGAGATAAAATAATAAAACATGTACCAAAATATATCTGAATACTGTTAAAGATAAGTGGTGTATCGTTAACAGCACTGGCTGTTTCAGAGAGGTTTAATAAACAAGAGATATATTGTAGCTATGACTATTCACTTTTATTTATTCTGAAAGGAAATTTCAAACTGTGAAATACATAAACAGAAAGGAAATGAATAATGCATCTGAATAATTGGACTAGCATGAGATGCTAACCCTCATTCCCATTGCGGGCAGATAATATAGAAGAAAAGATTTAGGTGGAAAGATGTAAAAGCTGTTTAAATGGAGGATTTTTGTTGCTGTTGAAAACATACCCAGCAACATCTGAAAACCAAATAAAGGACTTTACAGTTTCATCTCTCCTTAGAGATATTTTTTTTAGTTGTTGGTGTTTTGTTTGTGAGAAAATTGCAGTTTAAGGTTTACAAACCACTTCATTTGCAAACTACTATTAAAATACTTTCTGCCTCTGAAAATGTTTAAAGCTGCAGGCAATGAAAAGACATGGTATTAGAGTTTTTCCTTGTAAAGAAAGTTCTCATTCTGTTGTTAAAAAAAATGAGCAGTATAACAATACAATATTACTTATAGAGAGGTATTCGTATATGTAGTATTTTAAAGTGCCTTGCTGAGTTTTTAAGATATTAGGTAGCGGAATCTTGGAGAAAACGTATTTTACATGGTTGTTTAAATGTGATAGAGTTCAGGTAATTATCTTCATCATGATAAGATCCAAAGAAATTTACATTGCTAGTTGGATCTTGTACATCAGAAACGTCACTTATTTTTCACATGTAAGGAAGGTTACATTTTCACTGTTCAGAGTTAAGATTCTCTAGTTGATATTTGAAAAGTCCTTAAACATTGAATTTGTTCTTTGAAGCCTTTCTTGAGTTCAATTGTGTCTTATAATAATATGCATGATCAGCTGTTTTTTTCTACTTTCTTGTCATCTTTCACCTTAAGAAATTATTCCTTTTACAGGGCCATGTTAGTTTCCTGGGGCGGCCACAACAAATTACCATAAACTTCGTGGCTTATAACAAAAGAAATTTATTCTCTCACAATTCTAGAGGCCCAAAGTTTGAAACCAAGGTGTTGGCAGGGCCAGGCTTCCTTCAGAGGCTCCCAGGCAGAATCCTCCCTGCCTCTTAGACCAGCTTCCAATGGGTCCAGGCATTCCTTGACTTGTGAGGACATCACTTCAATCTCTGCCTCCACCTTCACATGACTTCTCCTCAGTGTCTCTGTGTGTCTCAAATCTCCTTTCTCTAATAAAGACTCCAGTTATTGGAATTACAGTTCATCCTAAATCCAGATGGTTTTATTGTGAGATCCTTAACTTAATTACATCTGCAAAGACCCTATTTCCAACAAGGTCACATTCACAGGAATCAGGGGTTAGGAATTGGACATATCTTTTGAGAGGATACAGTTGAATCCATAACAAGAGGTTAAGAACAGATTTTGGAATTAGGCAAAACTGGGTTAGAAGCTTAGCTCTAACCAATGCCACTTGCATTGAAGATATGTCATCATGTTCATAATTCCTCAGCGTATTGGCTTCCTTCTCTGTAAAATGTGGGTGATTATATCAGCTTCATGTATGTTGTGTGAGATAATAGTGCGTTATGAGATAGTATATATAAAGCAGTTAGCCCAGTGCCTTGCTATTAAATGGTAGTTGCTACTGTTTTTGATATTGTTTTTTTTCTAGTGAGTAATTCTATTGGCTTCAGTTTCTTTAGAGTTCCTCTTTTCTCTCCATACAGAGGTTACAAAAGAAAAAATTACATGAATCATATCTGTATTGAAAGTCAGAAATATGATGACTAATTTTGTTCAAACAGAAGGATGTGATTGTTGTTAGGATTAAATGGAAATAATGTATGTAAAGTGCTTAGCACTAGTGTTTAGTGTTAGCTACTATTATCTGCAATTCCCTAAAACCTTCTAGATTTACAAGGACCATGGCAACACAAATTGCTTTTTAAACCTCATCATCCTTTAGGATATACAATACAATTAATAATTTCTCAGGTATAATTTTGCACCTTGGCAAATAAATCATATATATTCAAAAAATTGATAACCAATCATGGTTTTAACTACCAACTGGTGGTTCCTTTCTAACTTGCCCTGAATTCTGTTATTTTATACACATACCTACCCAGGATTGCTACATGAGTCTTCAGTTAAGCTCATCAAAACTCAGCTGTCCAAAAGTTTTTACTCCCTTCCAGCTGTCTCATACCTCTGCCTAATACCAAACTATGGTTTAGGTGACTTTGAAAATGTTCTGAAGATATATCTTCTCCAGAAAATCATTTTGGACCCATCTCCCTACATATTAATGACACTAGAATTATTTTACTAATAATTGAGCTTTATTCTTCTCTAATGATTGTTCTCTTTGTTATTGGTTTCTTTTATGGCATTAATCAAAAGATGCTGGATATCTGAGTTGATTCTTTGCTATATTAATAATATGTATTTAAAGACCTCAGCTTTGTTAATACTGAATAACAGACCACAGAATGAAGGCTTCTAACTTATAGATAAAATCTCTGCCTTCTTTGTTCAGGGTAGGATCCAAAAAGATGGCAAGCTAAGAGCATGGGGAGTCATACGCCTGCAGGCAGTGTGGTTAAAGTTGTTCTCGCTTAGTTCTCATATGCAAATTATAATTTGCATTTTAATTTTAATGTCTCTAGAACCATGAAAACATATTTAGGTAAATGTGCTAATTAGATCTTTGTAAACAACCATATGTTATTTTGGTTTATGAAATTTAAAGAGCAATTAAAAACACATACATTTTACTACTTATAAGTGGGGGTGGGGATGGATTCAATCTGTGACGCATAAGTGAATCTGAGGAAAGAGCTAAATTAGAGATGTGCTTAATGATCTAATGGGAGAAACTCAAAGAAGTTTGAAACTTCTCTTCATAAAACCATAGGACCAAGCAGTGCTACACATTGAGCCATGCCATAATTAAATAGAAATGTTTGAAAATTACATTTCAAACTTCTTTTCAACTAGTGTACCTACCTTAGAAGAATTTTCAAAAGAAGTCAGTGGTATGTCTATTTTTAATGAGAGCATGTCATTCAATCTCTGGTGCCTTATCCATTTTTAGCACTTTCACTGTGAAGAGCACGGTGATGTATGAGTGTGTTAGCTTGAGGTGACATCTTACAGTGTGATCCATTATCTGAAAGATTTAGGGAAAG
>NW_006775864.1:762150-764951 GCF_000442215.2 Lipotes vexillifer
GGAAAGAGCTCTCTGAAAAACAGAACTAAGGAAACATATGTTTTCAGAAACATAATAAAAACCTTTTATGGTTTTGGTTCAGGAACATCCATATTTATAATATCATGTACTGAGGAAGTAGTCTGCTGATCATGTAAATAACACTTGATTTTTCTTGGTTTTACTTTCCCAACAGAGAAACTAACAAATCATAAACAGAGAATAAGAGGGAAAAAGTGTCTGAAGTTTGCTTAAAAGTTCCTTCCTGAAAGCTATTAATTGGGAAATAGATTTAAAAAGTATATTAAAAGTGGACTCAAAAAAAAAAAAAAACGGACAGTGTTTTCCAAAAATACAGCCATGCTGTAAAGGTGTATTTATTTCCTCATCAATAAAAATAGGAACTGGGGCTTCCCTGGTGGCGTAGTGGTTAAGAATCCGCCTGCCAATGCAGGGGACACAGGTTCGAGCCCTGGTCCAGGAAGATCCCACATGGCGTGGAACAACTAAGCCTGTGTGCCACAACTACTGAACCTCTAGAGCCCACAAGCCACAACTACTGAGCCTGCGAGCTACAACTACTGAAGCCTGTGTACTTAGAGCCCATGCTCCACAACAAGAGAAGCCACTGCAATGAGAAGCCCACATGCCGCAACGAAGAGTAGTCCCCGCTCGTCGCAACTAGAGGAAGCCCACGTGCAACAACAAAGACCCAATGCAGCAATAAATACATACATACATACATACATATAGGAACTGGACTGCTAATTGTCAGGATGCTTGGTCTCCTGTTTTTGGCCCCTGACTCTTGGTCTGGGTCTATGGAGCTAACAAAAATATTTTTAATCTGCCTCATAATTACCCCCTGATTGACCCCATTTAGGGAACCAAAGAATTCCATTTTTCAACAAATGCTCTTGTGCCTTGCTTTGGAATGATATAATTTCCTTAACATTAACCTAGTTTGATTTAAGAGGTCTCTAGTTTCCAGGCCAGGATTATAATTTAAAGATACAGAGCTCATTAAAAATGAACCCAAAATCTCAAATCAGCATTGCAAAAATGACCTGAGTTAAATCGACCAAAGTGAAATTTTAAAAGATGCTGTTAACTTGAACTGAGAGTTCAGCCTGTATCTTCCCCCATATGCAGAGCAAAACCAGTGGCCTCACCAGATCAGGGAACAGTGCACACTCTGGCCAGATTCAGCTCCCCAAACAATGAGTTGTACAGACCCTGGGTCCCATCCTGTTTCTCTACCAGGGCAGGGAAGCTAATTCATGTCTCTGTTTAATACTGAATATAGTACCCAGTCCTGACCATCTAGTAAGCCTGACCAGAGAATGTAGCAACTGTAGAGCCCACCCTACAGGCTCATTTGGGTAGTAAACCAAGCCAGCAGTATATCCAACTGTTCTCATCCAGAGGCACAAACCACATCCCCCAATCCTCAGAGCTAAAACTGTTGCCTCATCCAAAAATAGACCATAATAGCAGGCCTCCTGCCCAAGGACATTACCAAAAGACATACGCAGAAACCCAAACTGAGCTGATTGGTGTAGAACAGTTTCTGCCTAAACAAACCTGTAAAATCTGGAAAAGGAGCCCAACTACTCAAACTTGCAGATAACAATGTAAAGAATCAAGGATCATGAAATATCAGGTAACCATGACACCACCAAAGGAAAATAATAAAGCTCCAATAACTGACCCTAAAGAAATGTAGATCTATGAATTGTCAGACAAAGAATTAAGAATAATCCTGTTATGGAAGTTTAGTGAACTACAGGAAAATTCAGACAAACAGCTAAACCAAATTAGGAAAATAGTGCACAAAATGAGAAGTTCAACAAGGAAATAGCAATCATAAAAGAAAAAAAAAAACAGATATCCTGTTGTTGACAAATACAATAACTGAACTGAAGAATTCAGTAGAAAGTTTTGAAAGTAGACTCGACCATACAGAAGAAAGAAGCATTAACCTGGAGGATAGGACATTGGAAATTATCCACTGGAGGAGCAAAAGAGTGAATAAAGCCTAAGCGAATTATAGGACTCAATGAAAAGAAACAATATTTATATTATGGGAATTCTAGAAGCAGAAGAGAAAGAGAAGGGACAGAAAGTATACTTAAAACAATAGTGGCTGAAAACTTCTCAAACCTGCAAAGAGAAATGGACATCCAGATCCCTGAGGTCCAAAAGACTCCAAATATGTTGAACCCAAATAGGGCTACACCATGATACATTATAATTAAATTGTTGAAAATCAAAGACAAAGAAAGAATTGTAAGAGCATCAAGAGAAAAGAGAGAAGTTACATACACGGGAACCCCAGTGAGACCACTGGCAGATTTCTCAACAGAAACTTTTCAGGCCAGGGGAAAATGGGATGACAAATTCAAAAATATTGAAAGAAAATAACTGTTAACCAAGAATTCTATACCCAGTAAAGCTGTTCCTTAGAAATGAAGGAATAATAAAGACTTTCCTGAACAAACAAAAGCTAAGGGAGTTCATTATCACCAGACCTTCTTTATAAGAAATGCTAAAGGGAGTTCTTTGAGTGGAAGTAAAAGAATGCTTAGTAACATCATAAAAACGTAAAAAGGGGCTTCCCTGGTGGTTCAGTGGTTGAGCGTCTGCCTGCCGATGCAGGGGACACAGGTTTGTGCCCTGGTTTGGGAAAATCCCACATGCCACAGAGCGGCGAGGCCCGTGAGTCATGGCCGCTGAGCCTGTGCGTCTGGAACCTGTGCTCCGCAATGGGAGAGGCCAAAACAGTGAGAGGCCCACGTACCGCAAAAAAAAAAAAAAAAAAA
>NW_006775864.1:764976-774955 GCF_000442215.2 Lipotes vexillifer
TAACCATGGCCGCTGAGCCTACGTGTCCGGAGCCTGTGCTCCGCGATGGGAGAGGCCACAACAGTGAGAGGCCCCCGGCCCGCAAAAAAAAAAAAAAAAAAAAGTAAAAAGATAATGGTTAATGGTAAAATATTTAGATTCTACAATATGGTAATAGTGTGGCATCATTCACCTACAACTCTACTTTAAAAGTTAGAAAAAGAGAATGTAGAAAAAATAAGTATACAATTTTTTATTAGTGACACAATATAAAAAAACATGTAAATTGTAACAGCAGTAACCTGAAATGTGACAGGGAGGAGAAATAAAATGTAAAGTTTATGAATTCTATTGAAATTAAGTTGATATTAGGTTAAAATAGGGTGTTACATGTTGAAGTTGTTTTCTGTAAGCCTCATGGTAACCACAAGGAAAAAACCTGTAGTAATTACACAAAAGAACACAATAAGGAAATCAAAGTAAACTGATACCAAAAAATATCAAAACACACACAAAAAAGGCAGCAGGATAAGAAACAAGGAACAATAGATCTATAAAATAAACATAAAACGATGAACAAAATGGCAAAAGTAAGCTGTTACCCCTCAATAATTACTTGAAATGTAACCAAAAAAAGCAGGGGTACCTGTACTTACATTAGACAAAATAGAATTTAAACTAAGAATGGGAAAAAGAGATAGAGAAGGTCATTATATAATGAAAAAGGGACGATTGTAAATATTTATGCCCCAACATTGGAGCACCTAAGTATATAAAGCAAAAACTAATGCAGCTAAAAGGAGAAATAAACAATAATACAATAATAGATGGGAACTTTGATACCCCACTCTCAACAATGGATAGATCATCCAGACAGAGAATCAGTAAGGAAACAAAAGATTTAAACAATACTATAGACCAAGTGAACCTAACAGACATATATAGAACATTCTATCCAACAACAACAGAATACACAGTTTTCTCAAGCACATATGAAACATTTTCTAGGATAGACCATATGTTAGGCCACAAAACAAATATTAACAAGTTCAAGAAGATTGAAATAACACCAAATATCTTCTCTGACCACAGTGGCATGAAACTAGAATCAATAAGAGGAACATTGGAAAATTCACAAACACAGGGAAATTAAACACACTTCTGAAAAACCAGTGGATCAAAGAAGAAAGTAAGGGAAAATAAAGAAGATTCTTGAGACACACAAAAATGGAAGCACAAATACCATAACTTGTGGGATGCAGCAAAAGCAATTCTAAGAGGGAATTTCATAGCAATAAGTGGATACATTAAGAAGCAAGAATGGGGAAGTGGTGGTGGTATGAATTGGGAGATTGGGATTGACATATATATGCAATTATGTATAAAATAGATAACTAATAAGAGCCTGCTGTATAAAAAAAATAAATAAAATTGAACAAAAAAGGAAGCAAGAAAGATCCCAGGTAAACAACATAACTCTATGCCTTAAGGAACTAGAAAAGGAAGAACAAACCAAAACAAAAGATAGCAGAAGAAAGGAAATAATAAAGATTAGAGCAGAGATAAATGAAATAGAGAACAGAAAAACAATAGAAAAGATAAATGAAACTAAGAGTTGGTTCTTCAAAAAGATAAACAAAATTGACAACTTGTAGCTAGACTAACAAAGGAAAAATGAGAAAGGACCCAAACCAACAAAACTATAAATGAAGAAGAGACATTACAGCTGATACCACAGAAATTCAAAGGACTATAAGAGACTACTATGAACAACTGTATGCTACCAAACTTAAAAACCTAGAAAAAAATCTTAGAAACAGAGAACTTACCAAGACTTAATCATGAAGAACTAGAAAATTTGAATAGACCAATTTTTTGTAAGGAATATGAATCAATAATCAAAAATCTCCCAATGAAGAAATGCCAGGACCAGGTGGTTTCACTGGTGAATTTTACCAAACTTTTAAATAAGAATTAACACCAATTCTTCTCAAACTCTTCAAAAAAATTGAATGAGTGAACACTCCCAAACACATTTTATGAGCCCAGTGTTATCCTGATACCAAAATCAGAAAAAGAGACTATAGAAAAGAAAACTACAGGCCAATATTCCTGATGAATATAAATGCAAGAATTCCCAATAAAATACTAGCAAATTGAATTTAGCAGCACATTAAAAGGATAATTTACCATGATCAAGTGTAATTTATCCCTGGGATGCGAGGATTGTTCATACTCAAATCAGTTGATGTGCTACATTACATTAATAGAATGAAAGAAAAGAATCTTATGACCATCTCATTAAAAAACATTTGACAAAATTCAACATCTATTCATGAAAAAAACTCTTAGCAAATTGGGAACAGAAGGAGCATATCTCAACACAATAAAGGCAACATATGACAAGCCCACAGCTAACATCATACTCAGTGGTGAAAGTTTGAGAGCTATTCTTCTAAGATCTGGAACAGGACAGGTGTTCCCACTCTCACTACTCTTATTCAAAAACAGTACTAGAAGTCCTAGCCAGAGCAATCAGGCAAGAAAAAGAAGTAAAAGTATCAGAATTAGAAGGAAAGAGGTAGAATTATCTCTATTTGCTGATGACATGATTTATAGAAAATTTTAAAGACTCACCCAAAAAACTGTTAAGTCTAATCAATAAATTCAGTAAAGTTTCAGTATACAAAATTAATATATAAAATTCAGTAGCATTTCAATACACTAACAACAAATTTCCTGAAAATGAAATAAATCAATCCCATTTATATAGCATCAAAAATAATAAAATAATTAGGAATAAATTTAACTAAAGAGGTGAAAGATCTCTACTCTTAAAACTACAAGACACTGATGAAAGAACTCGAAGAACAGACAAGTAATTGGAAAGTTATCCTGTGTTCATGGATTAGAAGAATTAATATTGTTAAAATGTCAGTACTACCAAAAACCATCTATAGATTCAATGCAATCCCTATCAGGATTCCAATGGCATTATTTAAAGAAATAGAAAAAAACACTCCTAAAATTTATATGGAACCACAAAAGACCTCAAATAGCCAAAGAAATTTTAAGAAAGAAGAACAAATCAGGAGGCATCACGCTTCCTGATACCAAGCTATGTTATAAAGTTATAGTCATCAAAACAGTATGGTACTGAAATAAAAATACATGTATAGACCAATGGAACAGAATCCAGAGCCCAGAAATAAACCCAAGCATGTATGGTCAACTAATATTTGACAAAGCAACCAAGAATACTCAGTGGAGAAAAGGCAGATTTTTTAATAAATGGTGTTGGGATAATTGAATATTCACTTGTAAAAGAATGACACTGGACCAATATCTTTTACCACTCACAAAAACTAGCTCAAGAGGGATTAAAGACTTTAATGTAAGACTTTTAACCATAAAAGTCTTAGAAGAAAAGATAGGAATAAAGCTCCTTGACATGGGTCTTGGTAATGATTTTTTGGATATGATACCTAAAGCACAAGCCAAAGAATAAAAAATAAACAAGTGGGACTACATCAAACTAAAAAGTTTCTGCACAGTGAAAGATACCATCAACAAAATGAAAAGACAACCTACAGAATGGAATATTTGCAAACCACGTATCTGATAAGGCTTTAACAGCAAATATATAGTAAGAACTCAAGGAAACCATAAACAAGACAACAAGACAACCCTCAGAATGGGAGAAAATATTTGCAAACAAAGCAACTGACTAAGGATTAATCTCCAAAATATACAAGCAGCTCATGCAGCTCAATAACAAAAAAACAGCCCAATCCAAAAGTGGGCAGAAGACCTAAATAGACATTTCTCCAGAGAAGATATACAGATCGTCAACAAACACATGAAAGGATGCTCAACATCACTAATCATTAGAGAAATGCAAATCAAAACTGCAATGAGGTATCACCTCACACTGATCAGAATGGCCATCATCAAAAAATCTACAAACAATAAAAGCTAGAGAGGGTGTGGAGAAAAGGGAACCCTCTTGCAATGTTAGTGGGAATGTAAATTGATACAGCCACTGTGGAGAACAGTATGGAGGTTCCTTAAAAAACTAAAAATAGAACTACCATATGACCCAGCAATCCCACTACTGGACATATGCCCTGAGAAAAACATAATTCAAAAAGAGTCATATACCACAATGTTCATTGCAGCACTATTTACAATAGCCAGGACATGAAAGCAACATAAGTATCCCTCGACATATGAATGACTAAAGAAGATGTGGCACATATATGCAATGGAATATTACTCAGCTATAAAAAGAAACGAAATTGAGTTATTTGAAGTGAGGTGGATGGACCTAGAGTCTGTCATACAGAGTGAGGTCAGAAAGAGAAAAACAAATACCATATTCTGACATATATATGGAATCTAAAAAAAAAAGTGTTTCTGATGAACCTAGGGGCAGGACAGGAATAAAGACGCAGATGTAGAGAATAGACTTGAGGACACGGGAAGGGGGAAGGGTAAGCTGGCATGAAGTGAGATAGTAGCATTGACATATACACAGTACCAAATGTAAAATAAATAGCTAGTGGGAAGCAGCCGCATAGCACAGGGAGATCAGCTCTGTGCTTTGTGACCACCTAGAGGGATGGGATAGGGAGGCTGGGAGGGAGACACAAGAGGGAGGTTATATGGGGATATATGTATGTATATAGCTAATTCACTTTGTTATACAGCAGAAACTAACACACCATTTTAAAGCAACTATACTCCAATAAAGATGTTTAAAAAATGGTGATAATAACCCAATTAAAAAATGTGCAAAGGACATGAATAGATATTTCTCCAAAGAAGACATACAAAATGCCAACAGGTATATATGAAAAGATGCTCAACATAGCTAGTCATTAGGGAAATGCAAATTAAAACCATAATGAGATATCGTCTCATGCCTGTTAGAATGGCCATCATCAAAAAGACAAAAAATAATAAATGCTGGCCTGGATGTGGAGAAAAGGGAACATTTGTGCACTGTTAGTGGGATTGTAAATTGGTACAGCCACCATGGAAAGCAGTACGGAGGATCCTCAAAAAGTTAAAAATAGAACTACCTTATGTTCCAGCAGTTTCACTTCTGGGAATATATCTAAAGGAAACCAAAACACTAAATTGAAAAGATAACTGCACACCATGTTTTTAGCAGCATTATTTAAAACAGCCAAGACATAGAAACAACCATCTGTAGATCAGTGGGTAAAGAAGTTGTGGTATATTCAGTTGACTCTTGAACAACGTTAAGTTATACATGGATTTTCAACTGCATAGAGGTCAGTGCCCATAACCCCCAAGTTATTCAAGGGTCAAATGTGTATACAATGGAATATTATTCAGCCATAAAAAATGAGGAAATCATACCATTTGGGACAAGATGATGGACCTTGAAGGCATTATGCTAAGTGAAGTAAGTCAGACAAAGACAAATACTGTATAAACTCACTTATGTATGGAATCTAAAAGAAACAAAAACAGTCATAGAAAAAGAGATCAGATTGTGGGAGGGTAGGAGGAGGTGAAATTGAAGGAAGGTTGTCAACAGGTTCAAACTTCGTGTTATAAGATATTATGTACTAGGGATGTCATGTACAACATGATAACTATGGCTAACACTGCTCTTTGATATATTGTTAACAGAGTCAATCCTATGAGTTCTCATCACAAGGAGGAATTTTTCCCCTTTTTCTTTCTTTTTTTATTGTATGTATATAAGAGGATGGATGTTAGCTGAACCTATTGTGGTAATCATTTCACAATATACATAAATCAAACCATCACATTATATGTTTTAAACTTATGCAATGATGTATGTCAATTATTTTTCAGTAAAATGGGGTGGGGGCCGGAAGATGGTCTTAGCTGTGCTAATTCCAGTTGGTCATCTCTGGAAGTCCTAATATCTTTCCTTTTTTTTAAAATTCCACTGGGTATATCCATTCCTTCCGGCCTTAAGCTGTAATCTGTGCCTTCACTCAAATTCTCAGCGGCTTTATACAATTATTATCCAATAGCAATGGGTAATAGGGATATTGTATCCAACTTGCCTAGATCAGAAACAGAAATATGCATGGCAAATTCAGGGGACCATGGGCAGTATCTTTGTAAAGAAATAGTAGATGTGATATATGAGAGAAAACTTTCTCATCATTCGGTCACAGACTCTGTAGAACTATCATTCTTATTCCTTAAAAATATACGGGCTACTTTGCATGTTTATATTAAAACTGTAGAGCTTCTGCAAAGCCATCGCTATAACATCATGAGAGTATCTTCTATTTTTCTTGATGGTGGTGGTTTTAATGAAGAATATCAGGACATTTCAGGAAGGGTAGTTAAAACATTCAACCACCAGTAAGTATGTCATGGACATTGACCATTTAGAAAGGACACTAGCTGTGTACTAAAACAACACTACAGTAACTTCTTGGGTCCCCCAAGTTTCTGAGATGTGGAGACATTTGAGGAGGGAATTTGTAGGGAGAGCCAAGGACAGTAAGTACAGTGCATATCATGACTAGATTCAGGGAGCTTAAGCAGTAGCTGTTTACCAGTTGTACAAAAATATCTCTGTATTTTAACAACTGTTAGGGCCAAACCAGGGCATATTTACTAAATATCAGCTGTGGATCATGTACATCGAAGTAAGTAGACAACTAAGGAAGTCACTCTGAGAAAGTAAAGTCATTCCGTTACTACCATTGCCTATATAATAATAAATAATATTATATATTAGATATATATATTATAAGTACAAAATCTAGAATAACATCAAAACATATCAGAAGTATTTTTTCAACCAGTTAAGGATTTTGTTTTACTAGAATAAGAATACTCATAAGGCTGGAGTAGAATTAACAAAGAAAAATATATATGTGTTACTATTATATTATGTTGTTATATATTTTACATATATTAATTGTTATGTATTATAGACAGAGAGAGAGAAATGACAATATTGGAATATTATATTGCTGTATTCTTGTTTGGAATTGCTTTCAAAATCTACTTTTTCACTGCATGAGAAAATTAGTATCTAGTTTTCATGATCATACCTCATACGTATAAAAGGGCAAGTTTTTTTTTAAAGATTTAAAAAAATATTTATTTACTTATTTTATTTATTTATTTGGCTGTGCTGGGTCTTAGTTGCAGCACGCAGGATCTTCTTTGCAGCATGCAGGATCTTTAGTTGCAGCATGAGGAATCTTTTAGTTGTGGCATGCAGGCTCTTAGTTGCGGCATGCGGACTCCAGTTCCTCTGACCAGGGATTGACCCCAGGTCCCCTGCATTGGGAGCACAGAGTCTAAACCACTGGACCACCAGGGAAGTCCCAAAAGATCAAGTTTTATGTCTATGAGGTGAAAGTCTAAAGAGTCTTTATTGTTATCAGTGGTTTGTGTTTGTTTAGTTTTTTATAGGAATAGACATACTGGAAGCTCAGTATAGACACTGAGAAATGGTAAAGACTTAAGAAGCTTTTCTCAAATCTCTAAACTGCTTACTGCTTCCTGGAATAGCTAAATGATGCCCTCTTTTTAATACCTAAATGAATACAGTTCTCCAGTGAAGCACTGCAAAAATGTCAATGGGCTACATTTGCGCTTTTGGGAGTAAAGGCCTTAAACATGAACCCCAAGAACCTAAAGACATACCAGCACTTCCTGAAGGGTATCCCCAGGCATTGGGGCCAGGAGAAGTTACACTTCTCTTCCCAGAGAGTATCATTTTAGAACTCTTTAGGCTGGAATAGAATTAACAAAGAATATATATGTTACTATTACATTGTGTTGTTATATATTTTACACATATATTACTGTGTATAATATATAGAGAAAGAGAAATGACAACGATATTGGAATATTATATTGTATCTTCTCAAGTTCATCTTCTGTTCTGAGTATTACACCTAGTTTCTGACATGCAGAAGTGACTGAATAAATGTTCTCTGAATTGATATCATTTGCTTTATGAACATTATTACCTGATGATATGGGAAAAAACTATTCTTTCAACAGAAATTTATTCTTATATCTGACTTTTGAGAGAAAGATAGGATATTAGAAAGATTATCTGAAAGAGGGAAGTAGGAAGGGTTGTTGGAGAAAAACAAAAAATATTAAAGTAATTCACTAAAAGCAAAGGTTATTAACAAGTATAAAAATTTTAATATAAGACAGGTAAGTGTCTAAGTGGGCAAAACCTGTAATTTAAACGAGATGGAATTTTTTTATCTTCTAGCTATTACTCTAATATATAAACTGCTAAAAAGTGTATATCAAAGCAATGTAATAAAGGATTACAGTGGTGAATTTTATGAGATTAAGCTGTAGTAATTTCCTTATGCATTTAAGATCAATAAACTGCTAATTAGAATACACAAATAAAGGTTTCTGAAGCCTTAAAATATTTTCTAGCACCTTACCTATAAATCTCACTCAATGACTATTTTGTTATGTAATTGGGGAATAACAGATTGATGGGCCAATCTAATTAGGTGAAATTTACATGTGTACAGGATTTTATAATAAAGGACATGAAACTAATGTTAACGTAGGGGGAAATAGTTGTAACATTCTAGTTATTAACTGCAAATTTAACTTAGTTTGAAGGTACTTTGTGCCATACAAAATATCAGCCACACCAGGTAATTTGTACTACACATCTGGTACATAACTGTTTTAACAGTTATTGGGATTCTTCTGTTTTAACAGTTACTGGGATTCTTCTGTTTACATTTCACACACATTATCCGCAAGCACATATTTCAGGAATACTACTGATTATTCAGAGACCTGGATAACAATGAATTGCCTCACTATGCTACGTGAGGAAAGGTATTTGTATTTCTTAAATTGTCAGGTCTACAATATACAGATGGAGATGTCTGTCTTATGGCAAGTACTGTATAAAAGCATATTAGAATTATTCTTATGCCCAGTTGAGGTTTGTTTGTTTGTCCTTAATTAGTAAGTACCCTCATAAGGCCGGGGCACAGAAAGCAACTTTGAAACTGTCATGGTTAAAAAAATGTCTAAAGGGTTTGTACATACACACATGCACACACACACACAATGAATGAACTAGAAGGGACTCTGTTGATCATATTATTTACTTCTTTGGCAAGATCTCAAATGGGATAAGAACAATAACCCTATTGAAAATTGATGCAACTGAATTGCCAGCTCACCAGAAGTATTTTGGACGTTCTTTTTCATTTAAGAGTTAACATATCCTAACATATTCAAATAACATAAACTATCTTTATACAGTTAATCTATATTCTATGTATTTGTCCAACATTCCCATGAAGAACAAATGCAATTAATTTAATCTCAACTTAAACAGGTAAAATTATGAAACTTTGAGATATGCAGACTCTGATTCATAATTAATTGTGAGAAAAGGGAAACTGAAGGCTTTGCATTTCAGGTCCTGTGGTTTTTATATCAGGTTTATTGTCTGAACTATGTGTGCAAATAAAATTCAACAAAGAAATATCCAAGGAGAGTGGTTGTGGGGGCGTTTTTAGCACACTTAAAAGAAATATTGGGACTTGATTAATTACTAATTATTAACATTTTAGCAGAGTAAATCAGATCCAAATTTTAAAAGGCACAAATGAATTAAAAGTGTATTTGATAGTTGATAGTTTCACTAGGAATGGATGATAAAAAGAGATCATGCAGATTTGAAATCTTTGAGAAAATTTTAAAACCGCTTTTACCCTATATGTTATATTATTATTTTATTTTGAATGTGAATAAAGCAGTGATAAGATCATCGTATTTCAACTACCACATCTTTAAAGAAAAAGTAACAGATACAATTTTTCAACAAATTAAGTTGTTTTCTAAAAGACTAACCAAATTTGCCATTTTGGAATAAAATGTTCTAAGAGTTGCTATTAGCCCCTAATGAGCTCTTATCACCGTGTATGTTTTTAACGTGGTAGGGTTTAACATTCATTCCTGC
>NW_006775864.1:775284-779392 GCF_000442215.2 Lipotes vexillifer
TTCCTGCTTCACTTAGAGATTATCAGTATGCATTATCACCATGGATTTTAAGCACATTGAAAACAATCATTTCTTCTCTTAAAATTATTGAAGTTCCCAAAAGGAACTTTAAACCTTCAAAAGAATATCGTTTTCAAATATAAACACTATTTCATGTCTTGACTTTCAGTTCCTTACAAAAGTCAGGCAAATTTGATCCAGTAGGAATTCTTTAGTATTGTCAAACATATTACATGCATATACCTATTCACTTTTCAACTGCACCCTGAAATACCTCCCAACTTATTAATGGACAATAACACAGTAGGCCACTGTTATCTAAAATTATTCTATTTATTACTTTTGCAAGTTCTAATAGAATGACCGTTGATGGCCCTGAGAGACTGCATTATCCTGAATTACTTTCTGCATTAATAAACACATTCAGGAAAGTTGTAATGTTAATTGCATCATGCTCTATCCTAAGTTTTAAGAAATTGGTAAGAGAAGTATGATATATAACCTAGCATTTTATTAAACTAAATATTTGATTATTTATGAAACAACTGTTAAATGGGAGTTTACCATACTTACTTTTGACAAAAGAAAAATATAGATTAGTTAGCTATTAGTGAGGGAAGAAGTCATAACTTACAGGTTAACAGTTACACCAAGCTTTTGAATAAGTACCATGTTAATTCACCCTGATTGTCTATTGCTCATTAAGAATTCAGGATTTTGTATGCATGGGTAGTTTGTTGCCTTTTCATGTAGCTTTTAAAAACACAACTAGAAGTATGAACTGGATGAAAGACGTCTTTGAAATACAGCTCATTTTATATTATTGACATATGAGGATCTAAAATATCATTTTTTCACATCTTATTTCACCTGTCGTTGCCATCACAAAATTCTATTTCCTTTTGCATAAAACCACAGTGTTTAAAACTATGAAAGCAAACACAGCAGTGAAGAAATTTTCCCCTGGGTATGTTTGCCATATTCTTAAAACAGAACTGTTTGAATACCAAAAATTAGCATTCCTGAATTTGAAGCTAGAGACTGTTGTTTTGTTTTGTTTTACCACCTGCATAAGGGAAACTGATCTGAAGAATATTCTTCAAATTCTAATGGCTTGCTGAAAAATCATTTTTACATTTCAGAGTGATGATTCTTGCCACATTCTTATGATTGGAAGAGTTTCCAAGAGAAACAGAATGGACTTGACTTCCTTTGAAAATATAATCCAAAATGTTCGAGAGATTTAGAAGTGTGTTCTCATTCTATGTCTTTCCAGGTGCCCATTCTTAATCATAAGCAAAATATGTTCCAGATCCAAATAATGGTGAGCTTCACATTATTCTTTCAGTCATTCAACAATGAGTTTTTATTAAGTGCTTACTCTGTGTCAGGCATGTTCTTTGCCTATCAGATACAGCAATGAAAAAAACAGAAAAAATCATTACCCTATGACACTTATATTCTACAAAGGGCGGCAAACAAACATGAAAAACAAACAAATGCATACATAGATACATAAATTATATAGCATGACAGATCATATTATTGCTATAGGAAAAAAATGAAGTTAGGAAGAGGAATAGTGAGTGCAGGATTAGGTTTGGAGTGTTACAATTTCAACAAAGATCTGAAAGAGATGAGAGTGCAAAATATAAAGATACCTAGTGGAAATTTGCTCCAGGCCCTGAGAGTTGGAGATATGAGAGTCCTGACACTGGAACACAGTTCGGGAAGAGCAAGGAGTTCAATGTTGCCAGAGCCAAGTGAGCCAGAAGGAGAAGCTGAGTTACCAGAAGTGCTAGGGGCAGATTTACTGGGCCTTGTGTGCAATTATAAGGGCACTGGCTTTAATTTAGGTGACAGGGAATGCCATTGGTAGCATTTGAGCAGATAAATGAAATTTCCTGCTTTTTAAAAATAACTTCTGGGATTTCCCTTGTGGCGCAGTGTTTAAGAATCCGCCTGCCAATTCAGGGGACGTGGGTTCGATCCCTGGTCCAGGAAGATTCCACATGCCGTGGAGCAACTAAGCCCATGTGCCACAACTATTGGGCCCACGTGCCACAACTACTGAAGCCCACGCACCCAGAGCCCATGCTCCGCAACAAGAGAAGCCACCGCAATGAGAAGCCCGCACACCGCAATGAAGAGTAGCCCCCACTCGTCGCAGCTAGAAAAGGCCCCATGCAGCAACGAAGACCCAATGCAGCCAATAAATAAATTAATTAATTAAAAAATAAAATAACTTCTTAAAAGTAAATAAAATCAAGAATAACATTTTTAGCTGCTATAGACAAAAGAAGCAGTGTGGGGGTATCACTCGGGAGACTGTAGGGATGACGTGTTTGGGACATGGATAACGGTGATGTAGGTGGGGAGTACTGGTCAGATTCTGGATATATGCTGACATTTGAGTCAATCGGCTCAATTGTTGTATGGTTTAGATATGAAAGGTGAGCAAAAGGATGAGTCGTGTATAACTTCAAGGCCTTTGACTTGAGCAAGCGTGGGATGGCTATTTACTATGATACAGAAAAATGTGGGAGAAGAAGGTTTGGAGCAAAACATCAGAAACTTAGATTTAGATTCATTAAGTTTGAGGTTCAAAACCAAGTGGCAGGGCTTCCCTGGTGGCGCAGTGGTTGGGAGTCCGCCTGCCGATGCAGGGGACGCGGGTTCGTGCCCCGTTCCGGGAGGATCCCATGTGCCGCGGAGTGGCTGGGCCCGTGAGCCATGGCCGCTGGGCCTGCGCGTCCGGAGCCTGTGCTCCGCAACGGGAGAGGCCGCGACAGTGAGAGGCCCGCGTACCGCAAAAAGAAATAAAAAAAACAAACAAACAAAAAAAAAAAAACCAAGTGGCAGTGTTGAGTAGATAACTGCGTATCTAATTGGATTTCTGAGAAGAGGTCAAGACTAGAGGGACATACTTGAGTGTTGTTAGTGTGGAATTGGTATTTAAATCTATGTGTCCAAAAGAAACACCAAGAGAGTTATAAAGACAGAGAAAGGGAGATATTTGAAGACCAAGCCCTGGGCTCTGCAAGATTTGTAGTTTGTAGAAACGAGAAAAAATAGAAAAGAAGACTGTAGCCAATGAAGTAGGAGGAAAATCAGGAGAGCAAGTTGTCCTGGAAGGAGGATGGGTGTTTCTTTTGGAGTTATACAGTGAAATCATGGATGCAGTGGATTTGCAAGACAACAGGAGGAGAGGAATTGCATGCAGTGAAGTTTTGCTTGACTGGAAAGTGGGGGAAAGGGATAGTATCTAGAGGGGGAATAGGTTAACAAAAAGTCTTGTGATTTTTTAAAGTTGGGTGAAATAGCACCACTTTTCTTGGAATGAATCAGTAGAGAGAAAAATAAATGATGTATGAGAAAGAAAGAAAAACTTCTGGACAATTGACCTTGACTGTGCAAGAAATTATGAAATGTAGTGTACAGTGGATGCACTGCCTTATATAGAAGCAAGGACAGTTGATCCAAAGTGATAGAAGAGAAGGCAGAGTCTATGGGCTCACTCGCCGGTCGGTTAAAGGATATTGTGGTGAAAGCTTTGGAATATTTCTTCTGATTCCTTTTATTTTCTCAGTGAAATAAGAAGCTAAGACAAGAATGTACAAAGACTTAAGAAGGAAAAGCTAGCCAATAGCCATCAAGGAGAGAGGAGAATGAATGGACTCGATGTGTATGGTGGGATTGCCAGATGGCAACAGCAGTGGCCCACATGAGTATAGTGGTCATGAAATTAAAGGAAGACCATTCTTCATGTTATTGTTTTTTCAAAGTCATATTTGGCCTGGGTAGAAGGAATAATTCAACCATTGTTTGGGGATTATGCAACTGTATACAACACATGAGAGGGGCAAGGGAGTTGTATACAAGTGAGTGAATGCAGTGACTAAGTATGGAACAGGAAGTAAGTGAGGGCATGAGGAAGAGAGAGAGTGCAAAGGTGGTGAAAGCAATGATGCTGCAGTGCTGGAGTTAAAAGAAAAGATCTGTGTTTGCACATGTTATGACACAAGAGAGCATTTTCCATTCTCCATTGAGAATGATTCTCGTTTGTGCTATGCCTCATTTTGCAAGGAGGGCATTCTTATGTAGGGAA
>NW_006775864.1:779402-799635 GCF_000442215.2 Lipotes vexillifer
GAAATCTTAATAACTCTAAATGCTTTGCATATGGTTCATGCTGACAGAAGCCATGTTTCACCGAAGGAAGGATGTGTTAAATGTCATGGGGAAGAGCTCTGCATGACCCCTCCCCAACATTTTTCTTCAATATCTCTCTCCCTTTTAATGTTTTGCCTTTTTAAAATATCTCTTTTTACCATGTGTCCTTTGAAAATTCCAGGGAGGTTGTTTTTATCAGTAGATGTTGCCAGAGATAAAGGATGGGAATTATGGAAGAGAGACGAATGATTAAAGAATAAAGTGTCTATAGCCCAAAAGGGAGGTCTAATTTTTAAAAAACAAAACTAAAAAGAAAAATAGGAAAAAACAAACATCAAAAGCCCTAAAAGTAAATAAATGCTTAGAAGGTTAATTTTTTTAATGGAAGAACTCATGCTAACTCCACATTGCTGTCCTGATCTCTCTCACCCATAAGTCAGTCTCACAGCTCACACTTTCCCCTTTCGCCTGAGTGTGAGCTCAATTCCCAGTCCATTCTATCAGGTCACAAGCTGTAAATGATTATTTTCATGTGCTTCTTCAATTCTGTTTACCTGGCAACGGTTTTTCTTTTAACATTATTTTTTCCCCTAAGGAGGGGAGTCGAAGAGAGGGAGATAAAAACGTTGGCCTAAAAGAGACAGGGTGAAGATACAAGTGAGCCTAGCACCAGATTGGGCGTGAATCTTTCAGAAATGACAGAGACCCCATGAGCTGCGGTGGTTATCCGCAGTTTCAGAGAAGGGGGCAAATTAAACAGGATGGATTCTCATAAGAATTTTCTGAATGGCTGTAGGTTCTAGTAGTTGCTTTAGCCCAGTTATAGCCATTGTGATGACTATTATAAATATCTGTCCCCTAGCTTTACCCAAATGATACCCTTGAATTCTCTACTATAAACATATTTATGTTGAGGTTTTAGTGATTTTTTTTCTCTCTTTCATCCTGATTTTTTTTTAATTAATTTAATTTTATTTATATTTTTTATACAGCAGGTCCCTATTTCATACACATCAGTGTATACATGTCAATCCCAATCTCCCAATTCATCACACCACCATCCCCACCCCCTGCCGCTTTCCCTCCTTGGTGTCCATATGTTTGTTCTCTACATCTGTGTCTCAAATTCTGCCCTTCAAACCTGTTCATCTGTACCATTTTTCTAGTTTCCACATATATGCGTTAATATACGATATTTGTTTTTCTCTTTCTGACTTACTTCCCTCTGTATGACAGTCTCTAGATCCATCCATGTCTCTACAAATGACCTGGTTTCGTTCCTTTTTATGGCTGAGTAATATTCCATTGTATATATGTACCTTATCTTCTTTATCCATTCGTCTGTCGATGGGCATTTAGGTTGCTTCCATGACCTGGCTATTGTAAATAGTCCTTCAATGAACATTGGGTGCATGTGTCTTTTTGAATTATGGTTTTCTCTGGGTATATGCCCAGTAGTGGGATTGCCGGGTCATATGGTAATTCTATTTTTAGTTTTTTAAGGAACCTCCATACTGTTCTCCATAGTGGCTGTGTCAGTTTACATTCCCACCAACAGTGCAAGAAGGTTCCCTTTTCTCCACACCCCCTCCAGCATTTGTTTGTAGATTTTCTTTTTTTTTTTTAATATTTTTAATTAATTAATTTATGGCTGCATTGGGTCTTCATTGCTGCACGCGGGCTTTCATTGCGGTGGCTTCTTTCTTCGCGGAGCACAGGCTCCAGGTGCGTGGGTTTCACTAGTTGTGGCTCACGGGCTCAGTAGCTGTGGCTCACAGGTTCCAGAGCACAGGCTCAGTAATTGTGGCGCATGGGCTTAGCCGCTCCACGGCATGTGGGATCTTCCTGGAGCAGGGCTCGAACCCATGTCTCCTGCATTGGCAGGTGGATTCTTAACCACTGCTCCACCAGGGAAGCCCTGTTTGTAGATTTTCTGATGAGGCCCATTCTAATTGGTGTGAGGTGATACCTCATTGTAGTTTTGATTTGCATTTCTCTAATAATTAATGATGTTGAACATCTTTTCATGTGCCTCTTGGCCATCTGTATGTCTTCTTTGGAGAAATGTCTATTTAGGTCTTCTTCCCATTTTTGGATTGGGTTGTTTGTTGTTTTAATATTGAACTGCATGAGCTGTTTATATATTTTGGAGATTAATCCTTTGTCCGTTGATTTGTTTGCAAATATTTCCTTCCATTCTGAGGGTTGTCTTTTCGTCTGGTTTATGGTTTCCTTTGCTGTGCAAAAGCTTTTAAGTTTCATTAGGTCCCATTTGTTTATTTTTGTTTTTATTTCCATTACTCTAGGAGGTGGATCAAAAAAGATCTTGCTGTGATTTATGTCAAAGAGTGTTCTTCCTATATTTTCCTCTAAGAGTTTTATAGTGTCTGGCCTTACATTTAGGTCTCTAATCCATTTGGAGCTTATTCTTGTGTATGGTGTTAGGGAGTGTTCTGATTTCATTCTTTTACATGTAGCTGTCCAGTTTTCCCAGCACCACTTACTGAAGAGACTGTCTTTTCTCCATTGTATATCCTTGCCTCCTTTGTCATAGATTAGTTGACCATAGGTGCGTGGGTTTATCTCTGGGCTTTCTATCTTGTTCCATTGATCTATGTTTCTGTTTTTGTGCCAGTACCATATTGTTTTGATTACTGTAGCTTTGTAGTATAGTCTGAAGTCAGGGAGTCTGATTCCTCCAGCTCCGTTTTTTTCCTTCAAGACTGCTTTGGCTATTCGGGGTCTTTTGTGTCTCTGTACAAATTTTAGGATTTTTTGTTCTAGTTCCATAAAAAATGCCATTGGTAATTTAATAGGGATTGCATTGAATCTGTAGATGGTTTTGGGTAGTATAGTCATTTTCACAGTATTGATTCTTGCAATCCAAAAACATGGTATATCTCTGCATCTGTTGGTATCACCTTTAATTTCTTTCATCAGTGTCTTATAGTTTTCTGCATACAGGTCTTTTGTCTCCCTAGGTAGGTTTATTCCTAGGTATTTTATTCTTTTTGTTGCAGTGGTAAATGGGAGTGTTTCCTTAATTCTCTTTAAGATTTTTCATCATTAGTGTATAGGAATGCAAGAGATTTCTGTGCATTAATTTTGTATCCTGCAAATTCACCAAATTCATTGATTAGCTCTAGTAGTTTTCTGGTGGCATCTTTAGGATTCTCTATGTATAGTATCATGTCATCTGCAAACAGTGACAGTTTTACTTCTTCTTTTTCAATTTGTATTCCTTTTATTTCTTTTCTTCTCTGATTGCCATGGCTAGGACTTCCAAAACTGTGTTGAATAATAGTGGTGAGAGTGGACATCCTTGTCTTGTTCCTGATCTTAGAGGGAATGCTTTCAGTTTTTCACCACTGAGAATGATGTTTGCTGTGGGTTTGTCGTATATGGCCTTTATTATGTTGAGGTAGGTTCCTTCTGTGCCCACTTTCTGGAGAGTTTTTATAATAAATGGCTGTTGAATTTTGGCAAAAGCTTTTTCTGCATCTATTGAGATGATCACATGGTTTTTATTCTTCAATTTGTTAATATGGTGTATCACATTGATTGATTTATGTATACTGAAGAATCCTTGCATCCCTGGGATAAATCCCACTTGATCATGGTGTATGGTGCTTTTTTCTTCTTTTTTTTTTTTGCGGTTTGCGGGCCTCTCACTGTTGTGGCCTCTCCCGTTGCGGAGCACAGGCTCCGGACGCGCAGGCTCAGCGGCCATGGCTCATGGGCCCAGCCGCTCCGCAGCATGTGGGATCTTCCCGGATCGGGGCACGAACCCACGTCCCCTGCATCGGCAGGCAGACTCTCAACCACTGCGCCACCAGGGAAGACCCGGTGTATGCTTTTAATGTGTTCTTGGATTCTGTTTGCTAGGATTTTTGCATCTATATTCATCAGTGATATTGGTCTGTAGTTTTCTTTCTTTGTGACATCTTTGTCTGGTTTTGGTACCAGGGTGATTGTGGCCTCATAGAATGAGTTTGGGAGTGTTCTTTCCCCTGCAATTTTTTGGAAGAGTTTGAGAAGGATGGGTGTTAGCTCTTCTCTAAATGTTTGATCTGGTCCTGGACTTCTGTTTGTTGGAAGATTTTTAATCACAGTTTCAATTTCATTACTTGTGATTGCTCTGCTCCTATATTCTATTTCTTCCTGGTTGAGTCTTGGAAGGTTATACCTTTCTAAGAATTTGTCCATTTCTTCCAGGTTGTCCATTTTATTGGCATAGAGTTGCTTGTAGTAGTCTCTTAGGATGCTTTGTATTTCTGTGGTGTCTGTTGTAACTCCTCCTTTTTCATTTCTAATTTTATTGATTTGAGTCCTCTCCCTCTTTTTCTTGATGAGTCTCGCTAATGGTTTATCAATTTTGTTTATCTTCTCAAAGAACTGGCTTTTCGTTTTATTGATCCTTGCTATTGTTTTCTTTGTTTCTATTTCATTTATTTCTGCTCTGATCTTTATGATTCCTTTCCTTCTGCTAACTTTGGGTTATGTTTGTTCTTCTTACTCTAGTTCCTTTAGGTGTACGGTTAGATTTTTTATTTGAGATTTTTCTTGTTTCTTGAGGTAGGCTTATATAGCTATAAACTTCTGTCTGAGAACTGCTTTTGCTGCATCCCATAGGTTTGGATCATCGTGTTCTCATTATTATTTGTCTCTAAGTATTTTTTTATTTCCTCTTTGATTTCTTCAGTGATATCTTGGTTATTTAGTAACATATTGTTTATCCTCCATGTGTTTGTGTTTTTAACGTTTTTTCCCTATAATTGACTTCTAATCTCATAGCATTGTGGTCAGAAAAGATGCTTGATATAATTTCAATTTTCTTAAATTTACTGTGGCTTGATTTGTAACCCAAGATGTGATCTATCCTGGAGAATGTTCCATGCACACTTGAGAAGAAAGTGTAATCTGCTGTTTCTGGATGGAATGTCCTATAAATATCAATTAAATCTATCTGGTCTATTGTGCCATTTAAAGCTTCTGTTTCCTTATTTATTTTCTCTTTGGATGATCTGTCGATTTCTGTAAGTGAGGAGTTAAAGTCCCCCCTATTATTGTGTTACTGTTGATTTCCTCTTTATAGCTCTTAGCAGTTGCCTTATGTATTGAGGTGCTCCTTTGTTGGGTGCATATACATTTATAATTGTATCTTCTTCTTGGATTGATCCCTTGATCATTATGTAGTGTCCTTCCTTGTCTCTTGTAACATTCTTTATTTTAAATTCGATTTTATCTGATATGAGTATTGCTACTCCAGCTTTCTTTTGATTTCCATTTGCATGGAATATCTTTTTCCATCCCCTCATTTTCAGTCTGTATGTGTCCCTAGGTCTGAAGTGGATTTCTTGTAAGACAGCATATATATGGGTCTTGTTTTTGTATCCATTCAGCAAGCCTGTGTCTTTTGGTTGGAGCATTTAATCCATTCATGTTTAAGGTAATTATCGAGATGTATGTTCCCATTACCATTTTCTTAATTGTTTTGGCTTTATTTTTGTAGGTCCTTTCTTTTGTGTTTCCCACTTACAGAAGAAGTTCCTTTAGCATTTGTTGTAGAGCTGGTTTGGTGGTGCTGGATTCTCTTAGCTTTTGCTTGTCTGTCAAGCTTTTGATTTCTCCATCGAATCTAAATGAGATCCTTGCTGGGTAGAGTAATCTTGGTTGTAGTTTCTTCCCTTTCATCACTTTAAGTATATCGTGCCACTCCCTTCTGGCTTGTAGAGTTTCTGCTGAGATATCAGCTCTTAACCTTATGGGAGTTCCCTTGTATGTTATTTGTTGTTTTTCCCTTGCTGCTTTCAATAATTTTTCTTTGTCTTTAATTTTTGCCAGTTTGATTTCTATGTGTCTCGACGTGTTTCTCCTGTATGGGACTCTCTGCACTTCCTGGACTTGGGTGGCTATTTCCTTTCCCATGTTAGATAAGTTTTCGACTATAATCTCTTCAAATATTTTCTTGGATGCTTTCTCTCTCCTCTTTCTGGGACCCCTATAATGCAAATGTTGTGTTTAATGTTGTTTCAGAAGTCTCTTAGGCTGTCCTCATTTCTTTTCATTCTTTTTTCTTTTTTCTGTTCCGCAGCAGTGAATTCCACCATTATGTCTTCCAGGTCATTTATCCATTCCTCTGCCTCAGTTATTCTGCTATTGATTCCTTCTAGTGTAGTTTTCATTTCAGTTATTGTACTGTTCGTCTCTGTTTGTTTGTTCTTTAATTCTTCTAGGTCTTTGTTAAACATTTCTTGCATCTTCTCAATCTTTGCCTCCATTCTTTTTCCGAGGTCCTGGATCACCTTCACTATCATTATTCTGAATTCTTTTTCTGGAAGGTTGCCTATCTCCACTTCATTTAGTTGTTTTTCTGGGGTTTTATCTTGTTCCTTCATCTGATACATAGCCCTCTGCCTTTTCATCTTGTCTATCTTTCTGTGAATATGGTTTTTGTTCCCCAGGCCACAGAATTGTAGTTCTTCTTTCTTCTGCTGTCTGCTCTCTGGTCAATGAGGCTATCTAAGAGGCTTATGCAGGTTTCCTGATGGGAGGGACTGGTGGTGGGTAGAGCTGACTGTTGCTCTGTTGGGCAGAGCTCAGAAAAACTTTAATCCGCTTGACTGCTGATGGGTGGGGCTGTGTTCCCTCCCTGTTGATTGTTTGGCCTGAGGCAACCCAACACTGGAGCCTATCTGGGCTCTTTGCTGGGGCTAATGGCGGACTCTGGGAGGGCTCAAGCCAAGGAGTACTTCCCAGAACTTATGCTGCCAGTGTCCTTGTCCCCCATGGTGAGCCACAGCCACCCCCCACCTCTGCCGGAGACCCTCCAACACTAGCAGGTAGATCTGGTTCAGTCTCCTATGGGGTCACTGCTCCTTCCCCTGGGTGCCTATGTGCACAGTACTTTGTGTGTGCCTGCCAAGAGTGGAGTCTCTGTTTCCCCCAGTCCTGTCGAAGTCCTGCAGTCAATTCCCACTAGCCTTCAAAGTCTGATTCTCTAGGAATTCCTCCTCCCGTTGCCAGACCCTCAGGTTGGGAACCTGACGTGGGGCTCAGAAATTTCACTCCAGTGGGTGGACTTCTGTGGTTAAGTGTTCTGCAGTCTGTGAGTTACCCACCCAGCAGTTATGGGATTTGATTTTACTGTGGTTGTGCCCCTTCTACCATCTCCTTGTGGCTTCTCCTTTGTCTTTGCATGTGGCGTATCTTTTTTGGTGAGTTCCAGTGTCCTCCTGTCAATGATTGTCCAGCATCTAGTTGTGATTCTGGTGTTCTCGCAATAGGGAGTGAGAACACGTCCTTCTACTCCGCCATCTTGGTTCCTAATTTAGTGATTTTCTTAAACAACAAAATACAATCAAATAGCAATTGAAAATGCACAGTATTGGGAATGTTGTAAGAAACAATTATCTGCTTGTTTAACCAAATTTTCTGTTACAAGATGTATAATTCCAAGTTTCTGAATCTCATTCTACCTTTGGAGGAAAACCAGAATTTGAATCAAACATGCCATCAATCCTCAAGTTTTATAAGATATTCATTTTTAATTCTTTGAAAGCATTTTTTATTCTTTTATTTTTTGACCTGCCTCTAATATAATTAATTTAATTAATTAATTTTTAATTAAAAAAAAATCCTGTTGTCTTTTTATCTCCCATGTTTTCCTCTTCACACATCTGTCCTGTTTCTTTTTGGTCCTCTATAGTAACCTTTTTTAATCCTCATATCTCATTGTGTTATAAATAGCTATAAAAAACATTTAACAAAAATCTACTTTGTGCTAAACATCTTACACGTACTGTGAGTGATTACAAAAGAAATTAAAACTACACCTTTAATTCTGAAGGTGTGAAAATCTAGAAGGAAGTCATAGGCATACATAGAGGAGTATGACTTTATGAAAATCCTGTGTTTATAGAATACATGTGGTTAAAGTTGGACAAGATTATTTAAGAAAGTAAGTTTTCATAGAGTTGCCAGGATTTGAATAAGTGGATTTTCATAAAGAATGAAAATTAAATTTCAAATTGGAGAGGATAACAACAGGAGAAGGTGGACTTGGCCACAGTATCTTGCTCCCCTTTTTACTTCAGCAATGGTTTCCCCTTAAGCCAAAAGAGGTACTCAGATAAACCTTGTGACTGATGCAGTTATGACATGTTTTCCTCTCTGGATCACATGGCACTAGGAGGCCACGTAATCAGAGCACCACTCACCAAATTCACCTTCCAGCCCCCCTTCCTCTCCTGCTTCCTCACTGTCTCCAGAGGGTGCTTCAACTAAGAACCTCATCTCAGTTCTTTTCAATAAATTCCCAGAAGTGGATTTGCTAGGTCACTTGGTAATTCTATTTTTAATTCTTTTAGGAACCTCCATATTATTTTCTATAGCGGCTACACTGCTTTATATTTCCATCCAGAGTGTACAAGTGTACACAGTTTCTCCACATACTCACCAACACTTCTCTTTTTTTATGTGTAATAGCCATTCTAACAGGTGTGAAGAGATCTTTGCACTATGTTCATTGCAGCATTATTTACAATAGCCAAGATATTAAAACAACCTGAACATCTATCAATGGATGAATAGATAAATAAATTGTGGTATATACATATAATGGAATATTAGCCTTCAGAAAGAAGGAAATCCTACCATATACCACAACATGGATGAATCATGAGGACACTATATTAAGTGAAATAAGTCAGTCACAAAAGTACAAACACTGCATGATCCTACCTATATGTGGTATCTGAAATAGTCAAACTCATAAAAGCAGAAAGTAATGGTTGTTTCCAGTGACTGGGGGAGAAGGGAAGGTGGAGTTGTATAAATGGGTATAAAGTTTCAGTCATGCAAGATGACTTAGAGATATGCTATTCAAAGTCATGCCTATAGTTAACAATACTACACTGTGCACTTAAAAAATCTGGTGAGAGGGTAGATCTCATGCTAAATACTCTTGCTATAATAATACAAAAAGAATCAGATCTCACTGTTTTCTCACAGGTGGATTCCATATCCTTAGTATAGTCTACAGCCTTCTCCATGATGTGGACTCTTCACTAACCTTCTCTCTCTGTTGGCAGTTTCCTTTCTTTAAAATGACTATCTTCTCTGTCTCTGGCAGACTGCCTATTTTCCACGATTCAATTCAGATGCCACATTTTTTATGAAGCTTTCCCCTAGGTAGAATACATGAATCTTTCGCACGCCTTTAAACCTAAATAGACTCCCTTTATGTTATTGCATTTAGATGTAGCCTTCCCTCTGCTTCTGGAAATTCCTTGAAGGGAAGGGCTCTTCACTCATCAGTACTGAGCAGCTGCTGTGTCTCAGACATTGCACCTGGTGTTTGTGACAGTGGTGACCAAAACTAGACATAGGCTGTACCTTCTCGAAGATTATTGCTTAATCAAAAAATAAATGTTCGGCTTCCCTGGTGGCGCAGTGGTTGGGAGTCCGCCTGCCGATGCAGGGGACACGAGTTCGTGCCCCGGTCTGGGAGGATCCCACATGCCGCGGAGTGGCTGGGCCTGTGGGCCATGGCCGCTGAGCCTGTGCGTCCAGAGCCTGTGCTCCGCAATGGGAGAGAGGCCACAGCAGTGAGAGGCCCGCGTACCATGAAAAGAAAAAAAAAGTTCATCATGTGATTATGCAACTAATCATTTTAAATGTGTCATAAAGGAAAATTACAGGACTATATGAGAGAATAGAGCAGAGAGATGGACTAGAATCTGGGCTGCTGGGGTAAGAGGTAACACTGGGAGTCAGGAGAGGCCTCTTTGAGTATGCAGGTTTGTATATATGTTTTTCTTTTGATAAGCTGGAATCATTTGTAAAACATTAATTTTTCGACTGGTTACCATTATATATCTTAATAATATAATTAATCATACACTCCTAGCTATATTAAGCTTAAACTCTATCAGTTGACTCTTCACCATGGAAGATAAGGAAATTAAATTGTATTTGCAGTGTAATTTTTAAAATTGATTTTTTGTTTATATTTGTAATGTAATTATTGCTTACTATGTTTATTTCCCCTTTGCCTTGGTATTTTGGTTAGTTATGTTATCATTTCAGGGTTTTTTTTTTACGGTTATCTTTATACAGTAGGGTGCTGCTAACTGGCTCTCTGAATGTAGTTCCAACATGGGTATTGGTTGATATTTTATTTTATGAAAATATGTAAAAGAAAAGGAAAACAAGGAAGGTGAATGTCAGGACATCTCTTGTTTGTCAGTGATTTGAGAGAATTATTCACTAAATCAGATAGTAGTATTCAAAGTTTGGAAGAATGTTTTCTGAATGTTTTGTTCTATTCAGAATAGATACAGACACAACACAAGTTAAATCTGCACGATTAACATTTTATTACTTAAGTTTGACAATCGAAAAAGCAGTAAGTCAAACCCTGGTTTGCAGCATTTGTCAATTTCCATAATATTAATACTTCCACCTTGGCTGATTTCAAGCTGCCAGTCTATCCTCACAGAATGCAGAGTAGAGAAGAGATGGGCAGAAGCTACCATTATTAGGATTTCCATCCTTCAGTTGCAATAACATAAACAGCCTTAAGAGCATAGATAATAGTAAAATATAGCATATAGTACTATATATAGTAAATATAGTATAATTGATGTGATTTTTGAGTGTTTGATACATTTGCTTTGATATAATTTAACCATAAATTTATGTAATTTAATTTTTAATAATAGCTTTAACAACCAGCTTGCAAATTTCCTGAATATTTAACAGTTATCTCTTGTGAACTAGTTTGGAGGTGGAGGGAGAATAGAGCCCCAACACACTACCACCTTCATACCATTACATGACATACTTAAGCATCTTTGATCGATTTGTTTTTCAATAGTGTCCAATACCAGATTTCTATTAAAGATGAGAAAATTAGTACATGTGCTGTTTTTTTCTCACTCTTCCCCATTTATCCATAAGTTTCTCAGCTCACTGCTAAGAAGTGAGCTGAGAAACTTAATTTGACCACATAACAACTCCCTATAAAACCAATGGCAGGGCTTCCCTGGTGGTGCAGTGGTTGAGAGTCCGCCTGCCGATGCAGGGGACATGGGTTCGTGTTCCGGTCCGGGAGGATCCCGCATGCCGCGGAGTGGCTGGGCCCGTGAGCCATGGCCAATGAGTCTGCACATCCGGAGCCTGTGCTCCGCAATGGGAGAGGCCACAGCAGTGAGAGGCCCGCGTATCACAGAAAAAAAAAAAATAAACCAATGGCAGATCATTGATGCACATTATCATGTATCATCAGAGATACTAGCCAATGTAATTAGAAAAGAGAAATAAATAAGAAAAATTAAAACTTTAGGGGAAAAGAATCATCAACAACAGCAAGTGATGGAGTGAGAAAGATCTTTCTAAGCAGAAAACAGAGCCCAGACATTATAAAGCAAAAGATAACAAATTGAGTGAAAGCAAGAGCCTGATAAATTTGACTCCATTATAAACTTTAACACGTGTGAAAGGAAAAGGGCTAATGGCCTTAATAATTGCTCATAACTTAATTTTTAAAACTGTAACTTGATGAAGAAAAGGAACAAAAATATGGTTTTCCATTGTACCTTAAACCAAATAGGAGTCAAAGTTCATGCCTCCTCCCCACTAATTCCATCTTTAAAAAGTAAATTTTTTCCTTAGAATAACTTTAATATTACAGAAAAAACTACAAAGATCATTTTCCTTTTTATTTTTTAGAACTTTTTTTTATCAAGGTGGAATTTTCATAACAAAATTAGACGTTTTGAAGAGAACAATTCAGTGGCATTTAGGACATTCACAATATTGTGCAACAAGACCCTCTATCTAGTTCCAAAACATTTTCATCCCCCAAAAGGTGATCACCCCATACCCATTGAGCACTCACTCCCCATTACCACCTCCCCCAGCTCCTGGCAACCACCAGTCTGCTCTCCATCTCTATGGGTTTACCTATTCTGAATATTTCTGTATATATGTGGAGTGATACAACATGAGACTTGTTGTCTCTGGATTTTTTCACTTAACATGTTTTTGAGGTTTCTTCACCCACTAATTCTTAATGGCTTTTCAAATTCTGACACAAATTGGGGAATTTATTATTTTCCTGCTTATTTATAGCTTTTCTTTGCTCCTCACTCTGCATTGTTAATGGTCTGAATCACCCTAGTCCTAAGTGGGGCTGAAGTTTTTTCCTTCAAAGATGTGTTTCTTTCAATTTTCTAGTTGTATCAAAAAAGTAAATGTAGACGTATAGAATAGGTAATGGTATCAGTAAGAATATGAAGGTAAAATTTATTATGGATTAGAATGAGTTAGAAACCTACCCAGAGATGATTGTGAATTATTGAAATTCACCAAAATATAACCTAGGGCCACCATGGTGTTACTCCAGGGAGGGCTATTCACATTGAGGTCCAAGCCATACAAGGTAACTCAAGAATATAACTGTACCAGTCTGTTACCCTCATGGTTGCAACTATTTTTCTTTATCCAACTGAATTTTATACCTATACACATCAGACTCATCCCTGGGAATTATTCTCACCATTTCCCACTTTTATTCGCAGAGGGCAAGAAGTTGAAAAGTCAAAAAACATATGCCTAAAAGATTAAAGAATTGAGTCATAGTATTAGTGCTAAACTGAAGAAACATCAGAAGGAAGAAATGAAAGCAGAAGTAAAGCCATTGAAGCTTGGAAACTTATTGGTGTTTTATGAGGAGACATGATTGCTCCCCCTGCACTATACTGGAGAAAGTGCCAGCTTCAAAATGAGAAGCTGAAATAGGAACGGCGTGAGACCCATGTTAAGTGTTTTGCTCGAGAGAAATTGCTCAAAACGAGAGCACTCCCTGAACTCCTAGTATCATTTAATATGTTTACTCATAACTATTACTTATCATTTGGCCCACTGGGTCTCCTTTTTTACCATAATGGTACTGCCGAGTGGACTAATTCTGGAAGGAGAGGCACTGCTGGAGGCCTTGATGTCCGCTGTGAAATGTGAAGCTCAGAGGATGGATGGCGTTTAGTCCATCCACCATATTCCTCTGGGATCCTCATGTAGAGAAATGATTTAATTTTTAAAAATATTGCGAATTGCTATTAGGGTTCTTCACGGAGCTTCTTTCATTCACGCACTTAACTCCTCAGAGATGAGTTTTGTTAGTGAGGTCTTTCAATATGTCAGGCTCTTTTCACTGAAACTTAAGATGTTTTGATGTTGGACCACTGTAGCTGAACATTTTTCTTTCTTTGCCTTCATGGAAAAATGACCCTTGTGTAAAGTATAAATGAGGTTTGTTTGCAAGGAAAATGTACTATTACATGTTTCTGGATGAAGGAATCTGTCAAGTGCTGCCTTTAGCTAATGGTAATGGTAGCAAAATCAGCTTCTTTTACTGTAACGTTAATTTATCAGATGACTTAGTGAGTGTGGGAATACAGCCTATAAAACGCCATAAAAATAAGTTATCAGCTAGGAGGCATTTCAGTTTTTTATCAATTCACTGAGTAACTTGACCATAGATGATTTTTATTAAATTACATATCCAAACAGAGTACTCTGAAATTCAGGTTGGAAATTTGTCTTCTAACAGTTTTTTTTTAATTCCCATTAATCCATACTCAACTGGGATTCTTATTTGAGACCATTTTAAGTCTTTTAACAGAATCTGATATTATATTTAATTATGGGCATATAGACTTTTCTATAGAATTAACAATTAATTAATTCTAAGTTAATTTCTTAGAATTAACAGTAATTCTAAGTTTCTCTAACTAAACAAACATGGTATATTAAGTTGAATACCAAACACATTTCAGGAAACTTCATTCTGATCATGAGGTCCAACTTTTCATAAATGTCAATATCTAAAATCACTTGGCCCTCCAACTAAAATATTCAGAGCCTAGCAGTTGTGATGTATTTGCATTAATACATTTACACATCTAACCCAAAACTGAAACTATAATAAACGTGTCATTGCGATGTACATCTGAATTGTCTTTTATTTGTTGCATTTACCCCTGAACTAGTAAATATGAAAGCAGTTTGAAAACTCTGATACCGTGCAAAGCGCTCGGTCAGGGACATCATATACCTGGGTTTTGGGTCCAGCTTTCTCTAACTACCGGTGTGAATGTGAGCTTGTTCCTTACCTATCTATGCCCCACTCTCTCACCTGGGGGAGCAAAAAAACCCAAAATAATTGAAGTAGAGCATAGTTCTTAACCAGAGACTGTCAGATCACCTTGGGAATTTTTTTTTTCTTCTTTTCAGAATAATCTTGTCCACACCTCCCTGCTTCCCTCCAAAACTATTCTGATTCTGTAGACTTGGGTGGTTCATTTCTACCTAAATTCCTTTCGGTGAGGTGATATCCCTCCTCCGACCCAGCTCTGCAAGCTCTGACTCTGCAATCACCATAGCCGTGGCTGCTGCAGCCTCAGTTTTATCAAGTATTTATGTTCACTTCTAGCAAAGGAAGTCTTGATCCCATGACGTTTCCTGATGAGAAGTGAGTTAGCTCTTCTCAATCTATTATGACAACAAACCAACTTTTGAACCAAAAATCTTGATGTGTTGTATAAGATATGGTCCAACATATTTCAACAATATACAGAGTATTTAAAAGTAGAATGGTGCTCACTCAGCTCCACTGGTGAGAAGTTGGGACTGACTGGAGATTTTGCAGCCACTGTGTTCATTGGCAGCCTCCCCTCCCCAGGGCCCAGAGGGCTGACAGGCTCGACCAGGCGAAGGACAGAGTAATAGGAGCGGAACTTTCTCAGGTTTACAGTTGAGGGTGATCTGAGGGAAAAAAACTCCATCTTACTTATAGTTACCTTTTGAGTCTGTAACCAGGGCCAACCTTGTGGACCCGTGACACATGCAGTCACACAGGGACCTAAGCCCAGAGGGCCCCATGCTGTTAGTCTTGAAATTCTTAATAATTTTTGGACAAGCATCCTACATTTTTATTTTGTAATTTGCCTGCAAATTATGTAGCCAGGCCTGCTTATAGCAGTAAAACCAAGCACTCCATATAATCTTTGGTTCTTTTCTTTTTCCTTTGAAGATTTCTCTTTAAGTACATAGTTTAGTCACTGTCAGGGATCATCCCCTTCCCTGGATGCCACTGCACTTCAGCCACAGATCAAGTTCGTCCTCTTGGGTTCTGATGACCAGCCCATTCTGGTCAGTATAGCTTTGTCCTGGAGAGCACCCTCCTCACCACTTGTCCATACATCGACCTCATTTCCAACCCTCTTTCCCATTACGAAAGGAAAATTTGCTTTCCTAATGCCCAGGTCACAATAATTATGACACTTCAAAAACTGACAGCTAAGGCAAGTGATTGCCACATAGTCTTTATATACTCATCTTTCCAGCAGAAGTGAATTTCAGAGTGATCATTTCCTCGTTACTAATAAAGCACTAGCAAGAAAAGGGGGAAAGTGAGGAGCCCCCAGAATTTTATTTCTTCTTTATGTTTTTAATAGCCAACTAGAGGGCCCTGGGCCTTTACTGAAAGGCACTTTCAGATGTGTTAGTAAATATCTATTTAGGATGACAGATCAATATTACACAAATGATTAGATTTATAATTTAGGTATTTATAGAGTAGGGACAAAAATATATATATTTTTGCATTCAAGGGAGTTAATTGATGATCCTCTCTCACTTTTGAGTTGGATCAGATGAGGCCCAAGCTAAGATTCAATATAGTCCTTATTTTTTTTAAAGATTTTTTGATGTGGACCATTTTTTTTAAAGTCTTTATTGAATTTGTTACAATATTGCTTCTGTTTTATGTTTTGGTTTTTGGCGAAGAGGCATGTGGGATCTCAGCTCCCCAGCCAGGGATCGAACCCACACCCCCTGCATTGGAAGGCAGAGTCTTAACCACTGGACCACAGGGAAGTCCCTAATATAGTCCATTTTGTATCATGATCCATGATGGTATCCCACAAATCACCTTATGGAAAGGTAGTTCTACTTAGAGATCTAGTCTTTGGCTAAAGTAATTTATGTGCTTTCTAAGTAAAAAGGAAACAAGAGAAATGGATAATGCAGCAGGTATGGTATTAGTATTCAAAATATATTTTATGAAATTCTATATGAACCCCATAAATTTAGCTCTGAGCTTCATAGAAGCCAATGCACAGAAGAAAATCTGTCCAGTGATGTGGATACCAGTGTCCAAAATACAGAACATATCCCTTGTATGGGTTATGCACAGCTATGCCAGCTACCAAGAGCTATTTCTCCCATGGGGCTTCAAAAAAAGGGTATTGCTTAAACAAATCTTTAAGGCCTTTGTGGCGACACAGAGATACATCACTCAGATCCTACTTCAAGAAAGGACTAGATGCCCAGCTGAAAGGACTGTGGTCAGCTGATACATCCAGTCGTTAGCTCCTTCAGGGTCTGTTCCAGCTTTTAAGATGAGGTCACATCCTCCCCTAGGTGGCCTCCAGGTAATGACAGCAGATTAATGGTACAAGGGCTAGGTCATCTCCAGCCCCTGTGGGGCTCCTCCAGCATGCCATCTTTGCTCCAGAGCTCTTCCCTGGGCTGACAAAGACTGGGTGAGGTCTAAATTAGGGTCTGTCGGCACCACATGCCCAACCCTGCATCTTGCTCTTTTCTTTCACTGGTGCTACTCCCAATAAAACTTTTGCACCTCTAATTCCATCTTAGCAGCTGTTTCCCAGAGAACCCAACCCAGACAGCATTGTTATAGTGGATGAAAAGATGAATGTTACAGGGCTCCTTTTTATTAAGATGCTGGTATATAAAGTCTGAGCACATTTAATGGCAGCAACACAAGGAGGGCAGCACCACAATTAGATGGGATATAGCCCTTAGCTTGGGTTTATTCCAGAAGAAAGGATACCCCACCTAACTTTCTAGCAGTTTCCTGTAAACACTGTTCCTCTGGACTGATCATTTGATACATAGTGAGCAGCCTTAAGCTCAAGGTTAGAGGCCCTGGAAAGTAGATGTTGTCCAGAGACAAGCCCCAGTAGGTACCTAGAACTCTGACCTGAAGTCTCATTGTCATCTTCAACTGAGCATGTTTGTGGATTCGTCTTTACCACCTAAGTATTCTTTCTTATTTTATTATTTTTATAAATCACTGAAGAACTTAAAAAGCCCAGTGATTTAGAATCAAAATTTCAGTTACTCATTTTTTTTAGCCCCATATATCCAACTTATCACTGAGTTCTGTTTATGTTTTCTTTGAAATCTCTTACTTTTCTCTTGATCATACCATGACTGATGGGTCTCTCCTTTGGCCTAACTCTACATCAGAGGTGAGCTAGTCGTATACCAACTTTGTTTTCTTTTCCTCCTAGGCAGTATAACCTACTGACATCTTACAAAGCATGAACTGTAAATAGAAATTTGTAAGGAGGTATTGTTTCTGCCTGTTCGAGTTCCTGTAAATTATATTTACAACTCCTTGTTGATATCATGGTGCTGATGGAGCTGTGGGTCTCCTGTGAATATGTGCGCTGACCACTGACCTGTTCCCTTGGCTATAGCATTTGGTACATATTTTAAGCTCCTTAGTTTAGCACATACATCACATTCTAATTTGTGGCCTCCTTCCCCCTAGCGCTATTCCAGCTACTGGCAGTTATAATGCTTCATGCTTTGTCTGTGCTATTTGTCTTGTACAGAATCCTTTTCCTTGCTTTCTGCTTAAAGATAACTCCTACAAGCCTTCAAAGCTTGGCTTAAGTATCTCTTCCTATGTGAATTTTCCCTGATCCCCTAGTTTGATTCTCTTCCTCTCATGTATCTCCATCATACTTCAATGATACTATTATCATGGCACTTGCCATACTGTCCCCTAAATGTTGCTCTAAATATACAGTGAATACCTTGAGAAATGTAATCCTGTATTATTATTTAACTTTAAATGATCCCCCAAATGTTGAATGAATATGGTTTGTTTTCCATTTTGGCATCTTCATTCTCTCTCTCTTTTACTCCAGGGCCTAAAATTAGCTCTCAGAACAGATGGCTGATAGGAACTAGCCTTAAGTATGCTAAGAAGTAGGTTTAGTTGTGATCATGGACATGCTTCTTTCTCAGGGTTCCATTTCTTTTTTTTTTTTTTGCGGTACGTGGGCCTCTCACTGTTGTGGCCTCTCCCGTTGCGGAGTACAGGCTCCAGACACGCAGGCTCAGTGGCCATGGCTCACGGGCCCAGCCGCTCCGTGGCATGTGGGATCTTCCCGGACCCGGGCACGAACCCGTGTCCCCTGCATCGGCAGGCGGACTCTCAACCACTGCGCCACCAGGGAAGCCCCTCAGGGTTCCATTTCTGAAATGGAAATTAATTTGATGCTTCTCTGGAGTGATATTCAGGTTAATGTTATGCCATTTGTAAAGACCTCTAGGACTCTCAGATGAAGGGCATTTGATATCAGCCTCATTGTTAGTTGAAGCTGTTTGTAGGGTTCATCTATTTGCTACTCAGCAAGATATTTGACATCCTCTTTTCATACAGCACATCCCAGGATTAAGAGATTTCTAGAAGACTCAGGGACACACCTACTTCCATATCAATGTGCTTTGAATGTTGGTCTTGACATCTTTACTTGGAATAGTTATGGGGTATTTATTTTAGTATTTTCCCTTTTTTTTTTAAATTTGAGAAACATTACAAATTTATTCCAGAAAATTTGATATTCAGTTTCTAATTCTTCAAGCTATCCTTTTTTTTTTAACATCTTTATTGGAGTATAGTATAGCTTTACAAAGGTGTGTTAGTTTCTGCTTTATAAGCAAGTGAATCAGTTATACATATACATATGTTCCCATATCTCTTCCCTTTTGCATCTCCCTCCCTCCCACCCTCCCTATCCCACCCCTCTAGGTGGTCACAAAGCACCAAGCTGATCTCCCTGTGCTATGTGGCTGCTTCCCACTAGCTGTCCATTTTACATTTGGTAGTGTATATACGTCCACGCCACTCTCTCACTTCTTCCCAGCTTACCCTTCCCCCTCCCCATGTCCTCAAGTCCATTCTCTAGGTCTGTGTCTTTATTCCTGTCCTGCCCCTAGGTTCTTCAAAACCATTTTTTATTTTTTTAGATTCCATATATATGTGTTAGCATACAGTATTTGTTTTTCTCTTTCTGACTTACTTCACTCTGTATGACAGACTCTAGGTCCATCCACCTCACTACAAATAACTCAGTTTCATTTCTTTTTATGCCTGAGTAATATTCCATTGTATATATGATAACCTAACATACAATCAAGACTCCCTCATCCCTGTAAGGATTCTGAGTAGAATTTTATAGCAATAGACAATGAATAAATTCTCCAGGATTTTCTACTAAATTTAAAAAGAAACCCAAGTTCTTGGGATTTATTCACTTTACTATAATGTCTTTCTCAATAAAGTCTCCTAGCTAAAACCATGGATGAGAGAGCTGAGGCATTCATGAGCACAGATACTGGCCAAAGCAAGGATGCAGAATTGTACTCTCCTATGCTCACCCTGAGGCTTCCAAGGAAGGAACGGATGCCCTTTCTTCAGTGACTTCATATAGGGGTCAAAATGTAGTTGAACTCCGGATGGAGCAGGAAAGCACTGTTCTGTAGGATTTCTGAGTGTTCCTTATTTCTGAGATCAGGAATGACTTGAGCATGTGGCAGTCCAGGCAGCTGCAGTCCCCAAGATGTAAAAGAAAGCAGCCACTGAGCAGCCCTTCCTGTAGATGGTGCCCCATGCCCAGAAGCTATAGAAACAAACCGCTGGAGGCAGCTGTGCTTCCCTTCTGCTAAACATTCAAAGATTCCATTTTTAACACAGGATATCTATTATTAAGACAAACAGCTAAGATGTCAATTCAGAAAGCCACAAAGGACTCTGGGTCTGCAACATAAATAACACACTGATTCCCCTTTCCTGTTGTGCCAGGACGTGGCTTCTCTCCTTCTTCTGGAGGGAACACTACTTCCAGAATGATCATCTGTACAAACTGCTTTTTATGATAACTCCCATTCCAGAACTTACTACAACTGTCTTATGAAAAGACTAATTCTGTCATGGGCTGTATTTAAAATTTAAGACCCTCTGCAATCTGGCTCCATCGTCTTTATCAAATCAATTTCTCGTTACTCTCAACACCAGCTCTGCTCCGTTCAGGTAAGACTCCTCATTCCT